>NC_088226.1:75583318-75865818 GCF_036934945.1 Oncorhynchus masou masou
GGGCACCACAACAAGGTCTGGAACACACACACACACACGCAGGCTGGGCACCACAACAAGGTCTGGAACACACACACACACACACACACACACACACACACACAGGCTGGGCACCAGCAACAAGGTCTGGAACACACACACACGCACACACTCAGGCTGGGCACCAATACAAGGTCTGGAACACACACATGCAGGCTGGGCACCACAACAAGGTCTGGGACACACACACACACGCAGGCTGGGCACCACAACAAGGTCTGGAACACACACACACACACACGCAGGCTGGGCACCACAACAGGGTCTGGAACACAGATACAGGCTGGGTACCACAACAGGGTCTGGAACACAGATACAGGCCGGGCACCACAACAGGGTCTGGAACACAGATACATCCTGGGCACCACAACAGGGTCTGGAACACAGATACAGGCTGGGCACCACAACAGGGTCTGGAACACAGATACAGTCTGGGCCCCACAACAAGGTCTGGAACACAGATACATCCTGGGCACCACAACAAGGTCTGGAACACAGATACATCCTGGGCACCACAACAGGGTCTGGAACACAGATACATCCTGGGCACCACAACAGGGTCTGGAACACAGATACATCCTGGGCACCACAACAAGGTCTGGAACACAGATACATCCTGGGCACCACAACAAGGTCTGGAACACAGATACATCCTGGGCACCACAACAGGGTCTGGAACACAGATACATCCTGGGCACCACAACAGGGTCTGGAACACAGATACAGGCTGGGCACCACAACAGGGTCTGGAACACAGATACAGGCTGGGCACCACAACAGGGTCTGGAACACAGATACAGGCTGGGCCCCACAACAAGGTCTGGAACACAGATACATCCTGGGCACCACAACAAGGTCTGGAACACAGATACATCCTGGGCACCACAACAGGGTCTGGAACACAGATACATCCTGGGCACCACAACAGGGTCTGGAACACAGATACATCCTGGGCACCACAACAGGGTCTGGAACACAGATACAGGCTGGGCCCCACAACAGGGTCTGGAACATACATTACAGATACAGAGCCTTCAGAAAGTATTCACACCCCTTTTCCACGTTTTGTTATTACAAGGTGGGATTCAAATCTAATTGCCATTTTTTTTGTCAAGGATCTACACAAAATACTTGTTAATGTCAAAGTGGAAGAAACATTCATGAATAATAAAACTAATATATCTTAAATACATAAGTATTCAACCCCCTGAGTCAATACGTTAGAATCACCTTTGGCACCTTTGTCTTCTGGGTAAGTCGCTAAGAGATTTGCACACCTGGAATGTTCAATATTTGTACTAAGACATACAGCTCGTTGAGTGCAAAGGCCGTAAGCTAACAAGAACATGCTCATCCAGAAGCAGCGCTCCTAGTGGCCGGGGACTTTAATGCAGGGAAACTAGTCTGTTTTACCTCATTTCTACCAGCATGTCACATGTGCAACCAGAGGAAGAAAAAAAAACTCTGACCACCTTTATTCCACACACAGAGATGCATACAAAGCTCTCCCTCGCCCTCCATAAATCTGACCATAATTCTATCATCCTGATTCCTGCTTACAAGCTAGAACTACAGCAGGAAGTACCAGCGACTCGCTCAGTATGGAAGTGGTCAGATGACGCGGATGCAACACTACAGGACTGTTTTGCTAGTACAGACTGGAATATGTTCCGGGATTCCTCCGATGGTATTGAGGAGTACACCACCACAGACATTGGCTTCATCAATAAGTGCATCGACGACGTCGTCCCCACGGTGACCATACGTACATACCCCAACCAGAAGCCATGGATTACAGGCAACATTCACACTGAGCTAAAGGCTAGAGCTGCCGCTTTCAAGGAGCTAATCCGGACGCCTATAAGAAATCCCGCTATGCCCTCTGACACACTATCAAACAAGCAAAGCATCAATACAGGATTAAGATTAAATCCTAGTCCACCGGCTCTGACGCTCGTCGGATGTGTCAGGGCTTGAAAACTATTACTGGCTAAAAAGGGAAACCCAGACGCGAGCTGCCCAGTGATGCAAGCCTACCAGACGAGCTAAATTCCTTTTATGCTCGTTTCGAGGAAAGCAACAAGGAAGCATGCATTAGAGCACCAGCTGTTACGGACGACTGTGTGATAATGCTCTCTGTAGCCGATGTGAGTAAGACCTTTAAACAGGTCAATATTCACAAGGCTGCAGGGCCAGGTGTATTACCAGGACGTGTACTCAGGTCATGCGAGGTCCAACAGGCAATTGTCTTCACTGACATTTTCAACCTCTCCTGACAGTCTGTAATACAGACCATAGTCTCTGCCTGAGAACACTAAGGTAACCTGCCTAAATGACTACCGCCCCGCAGCACTCATGTCGGTAGCCATGAAGTGCTTTGAAAGGCTGGTCATGGCTCACATCACAACACCATCCTCCCAGAAACCCGAGACCCACTCCAATTCACATACCGTCCCAACAAATCAACAGATGACACAATCTCAATCGCACTCCACACTGCCCTTTCCTACCTGAACAAAAGGAACATATATGTGTGAATGCTATTCATTGACTACAGCTCAGCATTCAACACCATAGTGCCCTCAAAGCTCATCACTAAGCTAAGGACACTGGGACTAATCCCCTCCCACTGCAACTGGATCATGGACTTCCTGACAGGCCACCCCCAGGTGGTAAGGGTAGGCAACAACACATCTGCCACACTGATCCTCAACACTGGAGTCCCTCAGGGGTGCGTGCTTAGTTCCCTCCTCCTGTACTCCCTGTTCACCCACGACTGCGCGGCCAAACACAATTCCAACACTATCATTAAGTTTTCTGACGACACAACAGTGGTAGGCCTGTTCAACCATGAGACAACCTTAAGTAGGAGGTCAGGTGTGGTGTGTGGTGACAGGACATCAACGACCATCAGGATACAACCAAGTCCTGCCCCTACATGCCACAGATGGAGCTGATGGAGATCAGTGAAGACCAGAACTACACCACAGGTGGAGCTGATGGAGATCAGTGAAGACCAGAACTACTCCACAGATGGAGCTGACAGAGAGAGAGAGATCAGTGAAGACCAGAACTACACCACAGATGGAGCCGAAGGAGATCAGTGAAGAGCAGAACTACACCGCAGATGGAGCTGACGGAGATCAGTGAAGACCAGAACTACACCACAAATGGAGCTGATGGAGATCAGTGAAGACCAGAACTACTCCACAGTTGGAGCTGATGGAGATCAGTGAAGACCTGTAGAGAGGAAGCATGGTAACCAATAGGTCCTGTAGAGAGGAAGCATGGTAACCTATAGGTCCTTTCTGAACCCAATATAGTCTGTTAATATCTGAATATAGAGAGTAAGCATGGTAACCTATAGGTCCTGTAGAGAGGAAGCATGGTAACCTATAGGTCCTGTAGAGAGGAAGCATGGCAACCTATAGGCCCTGTAGAGAGGAAGCATGGTAACCTATAGGTCCTGTAGAGAGGAAGCATGGTAACCTATAGGCCCTGTAGAGAGGAAGCATGGTAACCTATAGGTCCTGTAGAGAGGAAGCATGGTAACCTATAGGTCCTGTAGAGAGGAAGCATGGTAACCTATAGGCCCTGTAGAGAGGAAGCATGGTAACCTATAGGTCCTGTAGAGAGGAAGCATGGTAACCTATAGGTCCTGTAGAGAGGAAGCATGGTAACCTATAGGTCCTGTAGAAGGGAAGCATGGTAACCTATAGGTCCTGTAGAAGGGAAGCATGGTAACCTGTTGGCCCTGTAGAGAGGAAGCATGGTAACCGGTTGGTCCTGTAGAGAGGAAGCATGGTAACCTATAGGCCCTGTAGAGAGGAAGCATGGTAACCTATAGGCCCTGTAGAGAGGAAGCATGGTAACCTGTTGGCCCTGTAGAGAGGAAGCATGGTAACCTATAGGTCCTGTAGAGAGGACGCATGGTAACCTATAGGTCCTGTAGAGAGGAAGCATGGTAACCTGTTGGTCCTGTAGAGAGGAAGCATGGTAACCTATAGGTCCTGTAGAGAGGAAGCATGGTAACCTATAGGTCCTGTCTGAACCCACTATAGTCTTGTGTGAGTCCATCTGTTGTTGCAGTACAGTAGATCAATAAAGGGACAGTAGTTGGTAAGCTATATATATATATATATATAGGTATAGTAGTTGGTAATAGATGGTACTATCCTATAGTAGTTGAGCTGCTGAAAAGCCGCGTATGTCAAATATTTTGAATTTCATGTATTTTTCGGGCTTCAGACAAAAACTAATATTTCAACCAAAACAGTTTTTTGTTGTTAATATACTCCTTTGTAAACATGTACCACACATCTGGTACATGCTGTTCACTGAGTTGAGTAAACCCTTAGTAAACCTGCCTGTGTGTCCTGCAGGTGGTCCCTGTCTATGTCCTGTCCAAGATGGAGTACCAGCTTTCTTATGGAGTGGAGAGTCTAACGAAGACTGAGGCCTGCCGGCTGTGGGCCGAGACACTACTCCACTCCAGCACTGTCCCTTATATAGGTAAGACACTACTCCACTCCAGCACTGTCCCTTATATAGGTAAGACACTACTCCACTCCAGCACTGTCCCTTATATAGGTAAGATACTACTACACTCCAGCACTGTCCCTTATATAGGTAAGACACTACTCCACTCCAGCACTGTCCCTTATATAGGTAAGACACTACTCCACTCCAGCACTGTCCCTTATATAGGTAAGATACTACTCCACTCCAGCACTGTCCCTTATATAGGTAAGATACTACTCCACTCCAGCACTGTCCCTTATATAGGTAAGACACTACTCCACTCCAGCACTGTCCCTTATATAGGTAAGATACTACTCCACTCCAGCACTGTCCCTTATATAGGTAAGACACTACTCCACTCCAGCACTGTCCCTTATATAGGTAAGACACTACTCCACTCCAGCACTGTCCCTTATACAGGTAAGATACTACTACACTGTCCCTTATATAGGTAAGATACTACTCCACTGTCCCTTATATAGGTAAGATACTACTGCACTGTCCCTTATATAGGTAAGATACTACTGCACTGTCCCCTATATAGGTAAGATACTACTGCACTGTCCCCTATATAGGTAAGATACTACTCCACTGTCCCCTATATAGGTAAGATACTACTCCACTGTCCCTTATATAGGTAAGATACTACTGCACTGTCCCTTATATAGGTAAGATACTACTGCACTGTCCCCTATATAGGTAAGATACTACTGCACTGTCCCCTATATAGGTAAGATACTACTCCACTGTCCCCTATATAGGTAAGATACTACTCCACTGTCCCTTATATAGGTAAGATACTACTGCACTGTCCCTTATATAGGTAAGATACTACTGCACTGTCCCCTATATAGGTAAGATACTACTACACTGTCCCTTATATAGGTAAGATACTACTGCACTCCAGCACTGTCCCTTATATAGGTAAGATACTACTCCACTGTCCCTTATATAGGTAAGATACTACTGCACTGTCCCCTATATAGGTAAGATACTACTGCACTGTCCCCTATATAGGTAAGATACTACTGCACTGTCCCCTATATAGGTAAGATACTACTCCACTGTCCCCTATATTGGTAAGATACTAAGGAAGTGGATGGCAGCAAACTTTCTACTTTTAAACTCGGATAAAACAGAGATGCTTGTTCTAGGTCCCAAGAAACAAAGAGATCTTCTGTTGAATCTGACAATTAATCTTAATGGTTGTACAGTCATCTCAAATAAAACTGTGAAGGACCTCGGCGTTACTCTGGACCCTGATCTCTCTTTTGAAGAACATATCAAGACCATTTCAAGGACAGCTTTTTTCCATCTACGTAACATTGCAAAAATCAGAAACTTTCTGTCCAAAAATGATGCAGAAAAATTAATCCATGCTTTTGTCACTTCTAGGTTAGACTACTGCAATGCTCTACTTTCCGGCTACCCGGATAAAGCACTAAATAAACTTCAGTTAGTGCTAAATACGGCTGCTAGAATCCTGACTAGAACCAAAAATTTGATCATATTACTCCAGTGCTAGCCTCCCTACACTGGCTTCCTGTCAAAGCAAGGGCTGATTTCAAGGTTTTACTGCTAACCTACAAAGCATTGCATGGGCTTGCTCCTACCTATCTCTCTGATTTGGTCCTGCCGTACATACCTACACGTACGCTACGGTCACAAGACGCAGGCCTCCTAATTGTCCCTAGAATTTCTAAGCAAACAGCTGGAGGCAGGGCTTTCTCCTATAGAGCTCCATTTTTATGGAACGGTCTGCCTACCCATGTCAGAGACGCAAACTCGGTCTCAACCTTTAAGTCTTTACTGAAGACTCATCTCTTCAGTGGGTCATATGATTGAGTGTAGTCTGGCCCAGGAGTGGGAAGGTGAACGGAAAGGCTCTGGAGCAACGAACCACCCTTGCTGTCTCTGCCTGGCCGGTTCCCCTCTTTCCACTGGGATTCTCTGCCTCTAACCCTATTACAGGGGCTGAGTCACTGGCTTGCTGGGGCTCTCTCATGCCGTCCCTGAGGGGGTGCGTCACCTGAGTGGGTTGATTCACTGATGTGGTCATCCTGTCTGGGTTGGCGCCCCCCTTGGGTTGTGCCGTGGCGGAGATCTTTGCGGGCTATACTCAGCTTTGTCTCAGGATGGTAAGTTGGTGGTTGAAGATATCCCTCCAGTGGTGTGGGGGCTGTGCTTTGGCATAGTGGGTGGGGTTATATCCTTCCTGTTTGGCCCTGTCCGGGGTGTCCTCGGGTGGGGCCACAGTGTCTCCTGACCCCTCCTGTCTCAGCCTTCAGTATTTATGCTGCAGTAGTTTATGTGTCGGGGGCTGGGGTCAGTTTGTTATATCTGGAGTACTTCTCCTGTCCAATTCGGTGTCCTGTGTGAATCTAAGTGTGCGTTCTCTAATTCTCTCCTTCTCTCTCTCGGAGGACCTGAGCCCTAGGACCATGCCCCAGGACTACCTGACATGATGACTCCTTGCTGTCCCCAGTCCACCTGGCCGTGCTGCTGCTCCAGTTTCAACTGAACCGCGGCCCTAGGACCATGCCCCAGGACTACTTGACATGATGACTCCTTGCTGTCCCCAGTCCACCTGGCCGTGCTGCTGCTCCAGTTTCAACTGTTCTGCCTTATTATTATTCGACCATGCTGGTCATTTATGAACATTTGAACATCTTGGCCATGTTCTGTTATAATCTCTACCCGGCACAGCCAGAAGAGGACTGGCCACCCCACATAGCCTGGTTCCTCTCTAGGTTTCTTCCTAGGTTTTGGCTTTTCTAGGGAGTTTTTCCTAGCCACCGTGCTTCTACACCTGCATTGCTTGCTGTTTGGGGTTTTAGGCTGGGTTTCTGTACAGCACTTTGAGATATCAGCTGATGTACGAAGGGCTATATAAATAAATTTGATTTGATTTTGATTTATTCCACTCCAGCACTGTTCCCTATATAGGTAAGATACTACTGCACTGTCCCCTATATAGGTAAGATACTACTCCACTGTCCCCTATATAGGTAAGATACTACTGCACTGTCCCCTATATAGGTAAGATACTACTGCACTGTCCCCTATATAGGTAAGATACTACTCCACTCCAGCACTGTCCCTTATATAGGTAAGATACTACTACACTCCAGCACTGTCCCCTATATAGGTAAGATACTACTCCACTGTCCCTTATATAGGTAAGATACTACTACACTGTCCCCTATATAGGTAAGATACTACTACACTCCAGCACTGTCCCCTATATAGGTAAGATACTACTCCACTGTCCCCTATATAGGTAAGATACTACTCCACTGTCCCCTATATAGGTAAGATACTACTGCACTGTCCCCTATATAGGTAAGATACTACTACACTCCAGCACTGTCCCCTATATAGGTAGGATACTACTCCACTGTCCCCTATATAGGTAAGATACTACTCCACTGTCCCCTATATAGGTAAGATACTACTACACTCCAGCACTGTCCCCTATATAGGTAAGATACTACTCCACTGTCCCCTATATAGGTAAGATACTACTACACTCCAGCACTGTCCCCTATATAGGTAGGATACTACTCCACTGTCCCCTATATAGGTAAGATACTACTACACTCCAGCACTGTCCCTTATATAGGTAAGATACTACTCCACTGTCCCCTATATAGGTAAGATACTACTCCACTGTCCCCTATATAGGTAAGATACTACTGCACTGTCCCCTATATAGGTAAGATACTACTGCACTCCAGCACTGTTCCCTATATAGGTAAGATACTACTGCACTGTCCCCTATATAGGTAAGATACTACTGCACTGTCCCCTATATAGGTAAGATACTACTGCACTGTCCCCTATATAGGTAAGATACTACTGCACTGTCCCCTATATAGGTAAGATACTACTGCACTGTCCCCTATATAGGTAAGATACTACTCCACTGTCCCCTATATAGGTAAGATACTATTCCACTCCAGCACTGTCCCCTATATAGGTAAGATACTACTCCACTGTCCCTTATATAGGTAAGATACTATTCCACTTCAGCACTGTTCCCTATATAGGTAAGATACTACTCCACTGTCCCCTATATAGGTAAGATACTACTACACTAGAGCACTGTCCCCTATATAGGTAAGATACTACTCCACTGTCCCCTATATAGGTAAGATACTACTGCACTGTCCCCTATATAGGTAAGATACTACTACACTCCAGCACTGTCCCCTATATAGGTAGGATACTACTCCACTGTCCCCTATATAGGTAAGATACTACTCCACTGTCCCCTATATAGGTAAGATACTACTACACTCCAGCACTGTCCCCTATATAGGTAAGATACTACTCCACTGTCCCCTATATAGGTAAGATACTACTACACTCCAGCACTGTCCCCTATATAGGTAGGATACTACTCCACTGTCCCCTATATAGGTAAGATACTACTACACTCCAGCACTGTCCCTTATATAGGTAAGATACTACTCCACTGTCCCCTATATAGGTAAGATACTACTCCACTGTCCCCTATATAGGTAAGATACTACTGCACTGTCCCCTATATAGGTAAGATACTACTGCACTCCAGCACTGTTCCCTATATAGGTAAGATACTACTGCACTGTCCCCTATATAGGTAAGATACTACTGCACTGTCCCCTATATAGGTAAGATACTACTGCACTGTCCCCTATATAGGTAAGATACTACTGCACTGTCCCCTATATAGGTAAGATACTACTGCACTGTCCCCTATATAGGTAAGATACTACTCCACTGTCCCCTATATAGGTAAGATACTATTCCACTCCAGCACTGTCCCCTATATAGGTAAGATACTACTCCACTGTCCCTTATATAGGTAAGATACTATTCCACTTCAGCACTGTTCCCTATATAGGTAAGATACTACTCCACTGTCCCCTATATAGGTAAGATACTACTACACTAGAGCACTGTCCCCTATATAGGTAAGATACTACTACACTAGAGCACTGTCCCCTATATAGGTAAGATACTACTACACTAGAGCACTGTCCCCTATATAGGTAAGATACTACTACGCTGTCCTCTATACAGTGCCTTGCGAAAGTATTCGGCCCCCTTGAACTTTGCGACCTTTTGCCACATTTCAGGCTTCAAACGTAAAGATATAAAACTGTATTTTTTGTGAAGAGTCAACAACTTTTGCTGTGATTACAGCTGTAAGTCGCTTGGGGTATGTTTCTATCAGTTTTGCACATCGAGAGACTGAAATTGTTTCCCATTCCTCCTTGCAAAACAGCTCGAGCTCAGTGAGGTTGGATGGAGAGAATTTGTGAACAGCAGTTTTCAGTTCTTTCCACAGATTCTCAATTGGATTCAGGTCTGGACTTTGACTTGGCCATTCTAACACCTGGATATGTTTATTTTTGAACCATTCCATTGTAGATTTTGCTTTATGTTTTGGATCATTGTCTTGTTGGAAGACAAATCTCCGTCCCAGTCTCAGGTCTTGCAGACTCCATCAGGTTTTCTTCCAGAATGGTCCTGTATTTGGCTCCATCCATCTTCCCATCAATTTTAACCATCTTCCCTGTCCCTGCTGAAGAAAAGCAGGCCCAAACCATGATGCTGCCACCACCATGTTTGACAGTGGGTATGGTGTGTTCAGATGTGCAAAACTGATAGAGACATACCCCAAGCGACTTACAGCTGTAATCGCAGCAAAAGGTGGCGCTACAAAGTATTAACTTAAAGGGGCTGAATAATTTTGCACGCCCAATTTTTCAGTTTTTGATTTGTTAAAAAAGTTTGAAATATCCAATAAATGTCGTTCCACTTCATGATTGTGTCCCACTTGTTGTTGATTCTTCACAAAAAAATACAGTTTTATATCTTTAAGTTTGAAGCCTGAAATGTGGCAAAAGGTCGCAAAGTTCAAGGGGGCCAAATACTTTCGCAAGGCACTGTATATATATACAGTGTTGTAACAATGTGCAAATAGTTAAAGTACAAGAGGGAATATATATATATATATATATATGAGCTTGTGTTTGTTCCTCACTGGTTGCCCTTTTCTTCTGGCAAAAGGTCACAAATCTTGCTGCTGTGATGGCACACTGGTATTTCACCCAGTAGATATGGGAGTTTATCGAAGTAGATTTTCTCTAATTCTTTTTGGATCTGTTTAATCGGAGGGTAATATGTGTATCTAATATGGTCATACATTTGGCAGGAGGTTAGGAAGTGCAGCTCAGTTTCCACCTAATTTTGTGGGCAGTGGGCACGTAGCCTGACTTCTCGAGAGCCAGGTCCGCCTACGGCGGCCTTTCTCAATAGCAAGGCTATGCTCACTGAGTCTGTACATAGTCACAGCTTTCCTTAAGTTTGGGTCAGTCACAGTGGTCAGGTATTCTGCCACTGTGTACTCTCTGTTTAGGGCCAAATAGCATTCTAGTTCTCTCTTTTTTTTGTTAATTATTTCCAATGTGTCAAGTAATTATTTCTTTGTTTCCTCATGATTTGCTTGGGTTTAATTGTGTTGCTGTCCTAGGGCTCTGTGGGGTCTGTTTGTGAACAGAGCCCCAGGACCAGCTTGCTGAGGGGTCTCTTCTCCCTCTCTCTCTCTAGGTCATATCAGCGCCCACACTTCAAAGGTAGCTCTGCTCAGGAAGCTGCCAGAAAACTGGAAACCCAACGCTTCCTGTGACTTCAAGTGAGTGTCCTTAAGGATAGGAGAGCCATACTACAGAAATGCATCTAATCATCACTCGCTGTCCTCAGTGATGTATGTTAGAATTAATTATCTCATGTCTATCGTCCTCAGTCCAACCTGGTTTTTATCTATACTCTGCTCTCTCTCTTATCCTCTTTTATCCTCTACTCTCTCTTTCTCCTCTCTACTCTCTTCTGTCTCCTGTCTCTACTCTCCTCTACTCTGGTTTCCTCTTCAACTCTACTCTCCTGTCTCGTCTTTTCTCTCTCTCTAATCTTCTGTCTCCTCTCTCTAATCTTCTGTCTCTCTCTCCTCTCTCTCTCCCTCTCCTCTCTACTCTACTCTCCACTCTCTCTAATCTTCTCTCTGTCCTCTCTCCTGTCCTCTCTACTCTACTCTCTCTAATCTTCCGTCTCTCTCCTCTCTCTCCTGTCCTCTCTACTCTACTCTCTCTAATCTTCCGTCTCTCTCCTCTCTCTCCTGTCCTCTCTACTCTACTCTCCACTCTCCTGTCCTCTCTACTCTACTCTCCACTCTCTCTATTATCTGTCTCTTCCTCCTCTACTCTCTCGCCTATCTACTCATCTCTCTCTACTCTACTCTTCTCCCTCCTCTGTCTCCACTCTCCTCCGTCTCCACTCTCCTCCGTCTCCACTCTCCTCCGTCTCCACTCTCCTCCGTCTCCACTCTCCTCCGTCTCCACTCTCCTCCGTCTCCACTCTCCTCTGTCTCCACTCTCCTCTGTCTCCACTCTCCTCTGTCTCCACTCTCCTCTGTCTCTACCCTGCAGACCAGCCAAGTCCCTCAACATACTGCATCATCTGCTGAAGAAGATCACTGGGTGAGTTGACTTCCTCTTACTGGTGAATTGACTTCCTCTTACTGGTGAGTTGACTTGCTAAAGATGTGAAGGTGGTGTAATGTCTTCAAACCATTTATTGTAGTGTATTATAGTGTAACATTCATTTTATTTTGTCACACACCGGATAGATGCAGTGAAATATATGGTTTTACAGGGTCAGCCATAGTAGTATGGTGTCCCTGGAGCAAATTAGGGTTCAGTGACTTGTTCAAGGGCACATCAACAGATTATTCACCTTGGCGTCGCGGGTATTGGAACCAGCGATCTTTCGCTTACTGCCTCATCACCTAGTGTAGTTTTAGGGATGGGCATTTGAAATTATTTCAATATTCAATTAATATCATGATACAGTGCCTCAAGTCTTCACACCCCTTGACTTTTCCCCCCAAATGTTGTGTTAAAGCCTGAATTTAAAATGGGTTGAATTGGGATTGTGTTTTCCTGGCCAACACACAGTAATACCCCATAATGTCAAAGTGGAATTAGATTTTAAAATGTATTTTTATAATTAATAAAAAATCAAAATAAAGCTGAACTGTCTTAAGTCAATAAGTATTCAACCCTTTTGTTATGGCAAGTCTAAATAAGTTCAGGAGTAAGAATGTACCTCATAATTTAAATGAGGCCTAACTGAGTGATGAGGGTGAAGAGGCTGATTACTGCATACAATAGCTATGGGATCAGCAGTGGCATTCAGATGGACATAAATTAGGTTACTTACATTGTATCTTCCAATGCCCCTGGGATAATGTACATTTGCTGAAGCATTATGACAACTCGGCAACACAATGGTAGGGATTAACTGAGCTGTGCTTGGGTCATTGATAAGTCATTGTCATAACGCAGAACTATAATGCTGTGAAAGGATCCAGGAACCCAAGTGATTTGTTTAGATCCCATCCTCCTTATAAAATGAGCTTTGTTTCCAGAAGGTATCAACATTGTCAGTAAACGTTTCACCCACAGAGCTGCAATAGTCTGGTAGCCAGTTATGGATGGATAACAGTCTGCTGAACTGTTCAATAGTCTGGTAGCCAGTTAGAGGGATAACAGTCTGCTGAACTGTTCAATAGTCTGGTAGTCAGTTAGAGGGATAACAGTCTGCTGAACTGTTCAATAGTCTGGTAGCCAGTTAGAGGGATAACAGTCTGCTGAACTGTTCAATAGTCTGGTAGCCAGTTATGGATGGATAACAGTCTGCTGAACTGTTCAATAGTCTGGTAGTCAGTTAGAGGGATAACAGTCTGCTGAACTGTTCAATAGTCTGGTAGTCAGTTATGGAGGGATAACAGTCTGCTGAACTGTTCAATAGTCTGGTAGTCAGTTATGGATGGATAACAGTCTGCTGAACTGTTCAATAGTCTGGTAGCCAGTTATGGATGGATAACAGTCTGCTTAACTGTTCAATAGTCTGGTAGCCAGTTATGGATGGATAACAGTCTGCTGAACTGTTCAATAGTCTGGTAGCCAGTTAGAGGGATAACAGTCTGCTGAACTGTTCAATAGTCTGGTAGCCAGTTAGAGGGATAACAGTCTGCTGAACTGTTCAATAGTCTGGTAGTCAGTTAGAGGGATAACAGTCTGCTGAACTGTTCAATAGTCTGGTAGTCAGTTAGAGGGATAACAGTCTGCTGAACTGTTCAATAGTCTGGTAGCCAGTTCTGGAGGGATAACAGTCTGCTGAACTGTTCAATAGTCTGGTAGCCAGTTATGGATGGATAACAGTCTGCTGAACTGTTCAATAGTCTGGTAGTCAGTTAGAGGGATAACAGTCTGCTGAACTGTTCAATAGTCTGGTAGCCAGTTATGGAGGGATAACAGTCTGCTGAACTGTTCAATAGTCTGGTAGCCAGTTATGGATGGATAACAGTCTGCTGAACTGTTCAATAGTCTGGTAGTCAGTTAGAGGGATAACAGTCTGCTGAACTGTTCAATAGTCTGGTAGTCAGTTATGGAGGGATAACAGTCTGCTGAACTGTTCAATAGTCTGGTAGCCAGTTATGGAGGGATAACAGTCTGCTGAACTGTTCAATAGTCTGGTAGCCAGTTATGGATGGATAACAGTCTGCTTAACTGTTCAATAGTCTGGTAGCCAGTTATGGATGGATAACAGTCTGCTGAACTGTTCAATAGTCTGGTAGTCAGTTAGAGGGATAACAGTCTGCTGAACTGTTCAATAGTCTGGTTGCCAGTTAGAGGGATAACAGTCTGCTGAACTGTTCAATAGTCTGGTAGCCAGTTATGGATGGATAACAGTCTGCTGAACTGTTCAATAGTCTGGTAGCCAGTTATGGAGGGATAACAGTCTGCTTAACTGTTCAATAGTCTGGTAGCCAGTTATGGAGGGATAACAGTCTGCTTAACTGTTCAATAGTCTGGTAGCCAGTTATGGAGGGATAACAGTCTGCTGAACTGTTCAATAGTCTGGTAGCCAGTTATGGAGGGATAACAGTCTGCTGAACTGTTCAATAGTCTGGTAGTCAGTTATGGATGGATAACAGTCTGCTTAACTGTTCAATAGTCTGGTAGTCAGTTACGGAGGGATAACAGTCTGCTGAACTGTTCAATAGTCTGGTAGCCAGTTATGGAGGGATAACAGTCTGCTGAACTGTTCAATAGTCTGGTAGTCAGTTAGAGGGATAACAGTCTGCTGAACTGTTCAATAGTCTGGTAGTCAGTTAGAGGGATAACAGTCTGCTTAACTGTTCAATAGTCTGGTAGTCAGTTATGGAGGGATAACAGTCTGCTGAACTGTTCAATAGTCTGGTAGCCAGTTATGGAGGGATAACAGTCTGCTGAACTGTTCAATAGTCTGGTAGTCAGTTAGAGGGATAACAGTCTGCTGAACTGTTCAATAGTCTGGTAGTCAGTTAGAGGGATAACAGTCTGCTGAACTGTTCAATAGTCTGGTAGTCAGTTATGGAGGGATAACAGTCTGCTGAACTGTTCAATAGTCTGGTAGCCAGTTAGAGGGATAACAGTCTGCTGAACTGTTCAATAGTCTGGTAGCCAGTTAGAGGGATAACAGTCTGCTGAACTGTTCAATAGTCTGGTAGCCAGTTAGAGGGATAACAGTCTGCTGAACTGTTCAATAGTCTGGTAGTCAGTTAGAGGGATAACAGTCTGCTGAACTGTTCAATAGTCTGGTTGCCAGTTAGAGGGATAACAGTCTGCTGAACTGTTCAATAGTCTGGTAGCCAGTTATGGATGGATAACAGTCTGCTGAACTGTTCAATAGTCTGGTAGTCAGTTAGAGGGATAACAGTCTGCTGAACTGTTCAATAGTCTGGTAGTCAGTTGGAGGGATAACAGTCTGCTGAACTGTTCAATAGTCTGGTAGTCAGTTATGGAGGGATAACAGTCTGCTGAACTGTTCAATAGTCTGGTAGCCAGTTAGAGGGATAACAGTCTGCTGAACTGTTCAATAGTCTGGTAGCCAGTTATGGAGGGATAACAGTCTGCTGAACTGTTCAATAGTCTGGTAGCCAGTTAGAGGGATAACAGTCTGCTGAACTGTTCAATAGTCTGGTAGCCAGTTAGAGGGATAACAGTCTGCTGAACTGTTCAATAGTCTGGTAGCCAGTTAGAGGGATAACAGTCTGCTGAACTGTTCAATAGTCTGGTAGTCAGTTAGAGGGATAACAGTCTGCTGAACTGTTCAATAGTCTGGTAGTCAGTTAGAGGGATAACAGTCTGCTGAACTGTTCAATAGTCTGGTAGCCAGTTCTGGAGGGCTGAAAGACAGCTGAACCGTTCAATGCCACGATTTAGGGAGGGCAGAGGGACAGATATTATGGGGCGTTTGTTGCTGTCAAGCAGAGACCCAATCAGTTCTTTAAAATACATCTTCAGCTGTTCCGAGCGGCCCTTCATATTGTCTTTGAATCCAACATGAACTATCATGGCGTCACTTTCCTGGTGCTGTTAAAAATGTTTGGGAGCAGCTTATTGATGCCCTGTACTGTAAAGTTTTTGCTTTAGGGACTGAGGCATTTCTCACCATTCAACTGCCCAATACAACGGCCTGAGAAGGGAATGGAGAAATCCTCCCATTCCTACCCCTCACACAATTGTGTCTTTAGGTTATCTGAGGGCCACTATCTGATCTTTGTGTCTAATAGGTTATCTGAGGGCCACTATCTGATCTTTGTGTCTAATAGGTTATCTGAGGGCCACTATCTGATCTTTGTGTCTTTAGGTTATCTGAGGGCCACTATCTGATCTTTGTGTTTTTAGGTTATCTGAGGGCCACTATCTGATCTTTGTGTCTAATAGGTTATCTGAGGGCCACTATCTGATCTTTGTGTCTAATAGGTTATCTGAGGGCCACTATCTGATCTTTGTGTCTAATAGGTTATCTGAGGGCCACTATCTGATCTTTGTGTCTAATAGGTTATCTGAGGGCCACTATCTGATCTTTGTGTCTAATAGGTTATCTGAGGGCCACTATCTGATCTTTGTGTCTAATAGGTTATCTGAGGGCCACTATCTGATCTTTGTGTCTAATAGGTTATCTGAGGGCCACTATCTGATCTTTGTGTCTAATAGGTTATCTGAGGGCCACTATCTGATCTTTGTGTCTAATAGGTTATCTGAGGGCCACTATCTGATTGGTCATAAGGCAGGGGAGCCCTTCGTAACCATCTTCAAGGCAGCGGAGGGGCGGAGGATTGTCCGAGAGACCTATAACCTGCACCAGACCCATAGCAGCGTGCCCCCTCCCTCTGCCCTCGGCCCTGTACCCTGGGTCCCGCTGGACCCCACGCTGGTCCTACCCTTCCACCAGAAACACAGCCGGCCACCCTGTACCTTCCCCCCTCCAGACCTGCAGCAACACAAGGTAATCTTAACCCCTAATCTTAACCCCTAACCAGACCTGCATCAACACAAGGTAATCTTAACCCCTAATCTTAACCCCTAACCAGACCTGCAACAACACAAGGTAACCTTAACCCCTGGTTTTAACCCCTAACCCCCAACCAGACCTGCAGCAACACAAGGTAACCTTAACCCCTAATCTTAACCCCTAACCAGACCTGCAGCAACACAAGATAACCTTAACCCCTAATCTTAACCCCTAACCAGACCTGCAGCAACACAAGGTAACCTTAACCCCTAATTTTAACCCCTAATCTTAACCCCCAACCAGACCTGCAGCAACACAAGGTAACCTTAACCCCTAATCTTAACCCCTAACCAGACCTGCAGCAACACAAGGTAACCTTAACCCCTAATTTTAAACCCTAATCTTAACCCCTAACCAGACCTGCAGCAACACAAGGTAACCTTAACCCCTAATTTTAAACCCTAATCTTAACCCCTAACCAGACCTGCATCAACACAAGGTAATCTTAACCCCTAATCTTAACCCCTAACCAGACCTGCAACAACACAAGGTAACTTTAACCCCTAATCTTAACCCCTAACCTGACCTGCAGCAACACAAGGTAACCTTATCCCCTAATCTTAAACCCTAACCAGACCTGCAGCAACACAAGGTAATCTTATCCCCTAATCTTAACCCCTAACCAGACCTGCAGCAACACAAGGTAATCTTAACCCCTAATCTTAACCCCTAACCAGACCTGCAGCAACACAAGGTAATCTTATCCCCTAATCTTAACCCCTAACCAGACCTGCAGCAACACAAGGTAATCTTAACCCCTAATCTTAACCCCTAACCAGACCTGCAACAACACAAGGTAATCTTAACCCCTAACCAGACCTGCAGCAACACAAGGTAATCTTAACCCCTAATCTTAACCCCTAACCAGACCTGCAGCAACACAAGGTAATCTTATCCCCTAATCTTAACCCCTAACCAGACCTGCAGCAACACAAGGTAATCTTAACCCCTAATCTTAACCCCTAACCAGACCTGCAACAACACAAGGTAATCTTAACCCCTAACCAGACCTGCAGCAACACAAGGTAACCTTAACCCCTGATGATCCTAACCTTATTCCCCAACCAGACCTGCAACAACACAAGGTAACCTTAACCCCTAGTCTTAACCACTAATTCTAACCCCCAACCAGACCTGCAGCATAGACAGAAGGTACAACAGATGTAAGAGGGGGAAAAATGTTACATATCGCAATATTATACCAATACCAAGTATCAATTAATACAAATAAAAAAAACATGTCATCCTATAGCTTAACCCTAACCCCAACCCCAACCCTAACCCTATAGCTTGTTCTCCAGCTTCTTTTTAAATAGTGAGCCAACATGCTTTTGGCACTTATTTCCATGACTGATCAATATGCTCTGTCTCTCTTCAACAGACATATTTTCATTTATTTTATTGAACCCTTATTTCAAATTGCAATAAAATCACAGTAACGAATCAGTATACAAATAGAATCGTCAAAATGACAACACAGTACATTCGGAATCTATTCAGACCCATTGACTCGTTTCACATTTTGTTACGCTACAGCCTTATTCTAAGATTGATGAGGGAAACAACTATTTAATCCAACTACACACAATACCCCATAATGACAAAGCAAAACCAGATTTTTTGAAATTGTTGCAAATAAAAAATGTATAATGTATTACAAATAAAAAACTATCACATTTGCATACAGTACCAGTCAAAAGTTGACACACCTACTCTTTCCAGGGTTTTTCCTGTATTTTTCCTGTTTTCTACATTGTCGAATAATAGCAAAGACATCAAAACTATGAAGTAACCAAAAAAGTGTTAACTTCACTAGTGGTAGGGGGCACTATTTTCACCTCCGGATGAAAAGCGTGCCCAAAGTAAACTGCCTGCTACTCAGACCCAGAAGCTAGGATATGCATATAATTGGTAGATTTGGATAGAAAACACTATTTGAACAGTTTGAACAGTTTTGTAAACTTAATGTCTGCGAGTATAACAGAACTGATTTGGCAGGCGAAAACCTGAGAAAAATCCATCCAAGAAGTGGGATTTTTTTATGTTTGTAGTTTTCTATTGAATGCCAGTATCCATTGACTTAGGACTCAAATTGCACTTCTTTTGGCTTCCATGAGATGTCAACAGATCTTTAGAAGGTTTGTATTCTGAAAAATGAGAGAGCAAGACCACTCAATGAGTGGACCCTACAGTGTCCCAGAGATTTTTCATGCGTGCGACCGAGAGAGCGCCTTTCTTGTTTACCTTTTATATTGACGATGTTATTGTCCGGTTGAAATATTATCGATTATTTAGGCTAAAAACAACCTGAGGATTGATTATAAACATCATTTGACATGTTTCTACGAACTTTACGGATACTATTTGGATTTTTCGTCTGCCTGTTGTGACTGCGTTTGAGCTTGTGGATTAGTGAACATAACACGTTTTTTTTTTATATATAAAGAGGGACTTTATCAAACAAAACAAACATTTATTGAGTAAATGGGAGTCTTGTGAGTGCAACCATATGAAGATCATCAAAGGTAAGTGATTCATTTTATTGCTATTTCTGACTTGTGTAACTCCTCTACTTGGCTGGTAACTGTTTGTAATGATTTGTCTGCTGGGCGCTGTTCTCAGATAATTGCATGGAATGCTTTTGCTGTAAAGCCTTTCTGAAATCTGACACCGTGGTTGGATTAACAACAAGTTAATCTTTAAACCGATGTATAACACTTGTATGTTTTATGAATTTTTATAATAAGTACTTCTGTTTTTGAATTTAGCGCTCTGCAATTTCACTGGATGTTGGCCAGGTGGGACGCTACCGTCCCACGTCCCCTAGTGAGGTTAAAACCTGTCTAGGACTGGGGTTCCGTCCCGCAACAACCAGTGAAAGTGCTGTGCGCCAAATTCAAAACAACAAAAATCTCATAATTACAGTACCTCAAGCATACAAGTATTTTACACCATTTTAAAGATACAATTCTCAATAATCCAGCCACAGTTTCTGATTTCAAAAAGGATTTACATTGAAAGCACCACAAACCACCAAGCCACAGAAAAACTTAGATAAATAGAGAGAAAATCAGATGACACTGAAATCTTCATCAGATGACACTCATAGGACTTCATGTTACACAATAATAATGTATGTTTTGTTTGATAAAGTTCATATTTTTTTCAAAAAATCTGAGTTTACATTGGCGCATTATGTTCAGTAGTTCTAAAACATGCGGTGATATTGCATAGAGCCACATCAATTTACAGAAATACTCATAATAAACATTGATAAAGATACGACTATTATACATGGAACTTTAGATAAACTTATCCTTAATGCAACTGCTGTGTCAGAGCAAACCATGCAATAATCTGAGTACAGCCTTTAGACAACAAAGCAGCCAAAAAGATACCCGCCATATTGGGTAGTCAACATTAGTCATATGAGTTCTGTTATACTCAGACATCATTTAAACAGTTTTAGAAACTTCAGAGTGTTTTTTATCCAATACGATCTATGTGTTATTTCATAGTTTTGATGTCTTCACTATTATTCTACAAAGTAGAAAATTGCCAAAGTAAAGGAAACCCCTTGAATGAGTAGGTGTGTCAACCTTTGACTGGTACTGTTCAGACCCTTTACTTAGTACTTTGTTGAAGCACCTTTTGGCAGTGATTACAAGTCTTCTTGGGTGTGACGCTACTAGCTTGGCACACCTTTATATGCAGAGTTTCTCCCATTCTTCTCTGCAAATCCTCTCAAGCTTTGTCAGGTTGGATGCGGAGCTTCGCTGCACAGCTTTTTTCAGGTCTCTCCAGAGATGTTGGATCCGATCCAGGCTTTTGCTAGGCCACTCATGGACATTGATACTTCCCGCGAAGCCACTGCGTTGTCTTGGCTGTGTGCTTAGGGTCATTGTCCAGTTGGAAGATGAACTAGACTAGTCTCCCAATCCCTGCCCCTGAAAAACATCCCCACAGAATGATGCAGCCAACACCATGCTTCATGGTGTCAGGTTTCCTACAGACGTGACACTTGACATTCAGTCCAAAGAGTTCAATCTTGGTTTCATTAGACCAGAGAGTCTTTAGGTACCTTTTGGCAAACTCCAAGTGGGCTGTCATGCTCCTTTTATTAAGGAGTGTCTTCCATCTTTCCACTTTAGCATAAAGGCCTGATTGGTGGAGTGCTGCAGAGATTTGGTATTTTATTAGAATCCCCATTAGCTGTTGCAAAAACGAATTAACTAGGAAGTCGGGGCACCTAGGAAAAATATTCAGATTACAAAGTTATCAGTTCCTAAAATAACTTTTCAGATATTTTATCTGATCAATTAGTCTTCGAATTAATTAATTATTTACTGTACCTCACGTTAGTCTCATTCCAAACGTTGTAAATTCTTTGTTATTTTCACGAACCCAGTCTTCACTATGAGTCATCCATACATCAATTGTCTTAAATCATTTATTTATTACTAAGTAACAGAAATGCATAAACAAACAAACATGGTAAATATGGTTACATGAAATGATAGGAGAATGTGCCCTCGTGGGCTGAACCGGCATGGCGGCTTGTTAGACAAGAGGGGGAGTGGGGGTCGACTAAAGTCACTACAGTTAATGATTATAACAATTGAAATGCTAATCCTTTACACATGAACGCTCACTCATTCGGGAACAATTGCAATCAATATATATATATATATATATATGTGTATATATGTATATGTATATATATATGTATATATGCTCAGTGTGTCGTCTTGATCGCTGGTGAAAAGTTTGTGTCTTTGGTAGAATTGTCCGTCTCTCTCCCTCCCTCTCTCTCTCGGTTGTGGTTAGAGGGGGTAGTTCAAAGTGACATTCATTCATTTGTTATAGAATGGATGTTTCGGCAGTTGTCGTTCTTCGCGTTCAATGATACCGAATTCCTAGCTGCAGACTAGTAATCAATATCAAAGACTTGTTCTTATTCTGTCGTTATCGATAGTCTAAGAGTTTAACCACGTGGTATGGTTAAAAGATTCAGGTCTACAACCTTTGTCCTCCTAATGGAGAAAAACATGGTCTGCAACCTTTAGCCATCTCCTAATTGAGGTAAGCTTGGTCTGGTGATAATTTCTCAAAGTTGGGTTTTATTCAGAATGGCAGAAAAGGGCTGTCCCAGGATGTCTGACCCTAACTGGGCTCAGGGGCGGTCCTCTGATTTAGTTCAAATCCAATTCCCTTTTAGAGTTTTCCTTCATTAAACAGTCCAAAATCACATTGTAAAATTGTGTAAACAGTATCATACTCACTTATTCATCTTATGCAACAATTAGATGTAAACCTTATATCTGGGGCTATTATATAAACAGTGTTATGGTAATGTGGCCACACCGTCTCCCATGAGCTTTCTCAAGTTTTGAAAAACGGACCAGTTCGTAGCTGGATTCTTTTTGGATTCTGTTTTTCTGGCCACTCTTCCGTAAAGACCAGCTCTGTGGAGTGTACGGCTTAAAGTGGTCCTATGGACAGATTCTCCAATCTCCGATGTGGAGCTTTGCAGCTCCTTCAGGGTTATCTTTGTTGCCTCTCTGATTAATGCCCTTCTTGCCTGGTCCATGAGTTTTGGTGGGCGGTCCTCTCTTGGCAGGTTTGCTGTGGTGCCATATTCTTTCCATTTTTTAAATAATGGATTTAATGGAGCTCTGTGGGATGTTGAAAGTTTTGGATATTTTTTTATAACCCAACCCTCATCTGTACTTCTCCACAACTTTAACCCTTACCTGTTTGGAGAGCTCCTTTTGTCTTCATGGTGCCGCTTGCTTGGTTGTGCCCCAGACTCTGGGGCCTTTCAGAACAGGTGTATATATACTGAGATCATGTGACACTTAGATAGCATACAGGTGGACTTTATTTAACTAATTATGTGACTTCTGACGGTAATTGGTTGCATCAGATCTTATTTAGGGGCTTCAAAGCAAAGGGGGTGAATACATATTCACCCACCACTTTTTAATTTTAAATTTTTTAGAATTGTTTATATTATTATTTTTTTATTTTTTATTTCACTTCACCAATTTGGACTATTTTGTGTATGTCCATTAAATTAAATACATTTATATTAGGTTGTAATGGCACTAAATCGGGAACATGCCAAGGGGATGAATATTTTTGCAAGGCATTGTATGTAATACTGTACGTTTTCTTGAATTTGTTCTGGATTTGGGGACTGTGAAAAGACCAGTGGCATGTCTGGTGGGGTAAGTGTGTGTGTCAGAGCTTTGTGTAAGTTGACTATGTGAACAATTTGGGATTTTCAACACATTGTTTCCTATAAAAATAAGTGATGCAGTCAGTCTCTCCTCAACTCTTAGCCCAGAGATGCATGCATAGTATTTATATCAGCCCTCTGATTACAATGAGAGTAGAACTTACCGCTCTGTTCTGGGCCAGCTGCAGCTTAACTAGGTCTTTCCTTGCAGCACTGGACCACACGACCGGACCACAATCAAGATGAGATAAAACTAGAGCCTGCAGGACTTGCTTTTTGGAGTGTGGTGTCAAAAAAGCAGAGCATCTCTTTATTACGGCCAAACCTCTCCCCATCTTTACAAACATTGAATCTATATGTTTTGACCATGACAGTTTACAATCTAAGGTAACACCAAGTGATTTAGTCTCAACTTGTTCAACAGCCACACCATTCATTACTAGATTCAGCTGAGGTCTAGAACTTAAGGAATGATTTGTACCAAATACAATGCTCTTAGTTTTAGAGATGTTCAGGACCAGTTTATTACTGGCCACTCATTCTAAAAACCGACTGCAACTCTTTAAGGGTTTCAGTGACTTCATTAGTTGTCCTTTGTTTCTACAACCTGGAGTCCGTCTGTGGGAAATTCAATTGATTGGACATGATTTGGAAAGGCACGCACCTGTCTATATAAGGTCCCACAGTTGACAGTGCGTGTAAGAGCAAAAACCAAGCCATGGGGTCGAAGGAGTTGTCCGTAGAGCTCTGAGACAGGATTGTGTTGAGGCACAGATCTGGGAAGGGCACTAAAAAACAGTTTGCAGCATTGAAGGTCCCCAAGAACACAATGGCCTTCATTTGGAACCACCAAGACTCTTCCTTGAGCTGGCCGCCTGGCCAAACTGAGCAATCGGGGGAGAAGAGCCTTGGTTAGGGAGGTGACCAAGAATCCGATGGTCACTCTGATAGAGCTCCAGAGTTGTTCTGTGGTGATCGGAATACCTTCCAGAAGGAAAACCATCTCTGCAGCACTCCACCAATCAGGCCTTTATGGTAGAGTAGTCAGATGGATGCCACTCCTCAGTAAAAGGCACATGAAGGCCCGCTTAGAGTTTGCCAAAAGACACCTAAAGACTCTCAGAACATGAGAAACAAGATTTTCTTGTCTGATGAAACCAAAGTTGAACTCTTTGGCCTGAATGTCAAGCATCACGTCTGAAGGAAACCTGGCATCATCATCATACTGTAGGGATGTTTTTCAGCGGCAGGGACTGGGAGACTAATCAGGATCAAGGGAAAGATGAACAGAGCAAAGTACAGAGAGATCCTTGATGAAAACCTGCTCCAGAGCACTCAGGACGTCAGACTAGGGCGAAGGTTCCCCTTCCAACAGGACAAAACCCTAATCACACAGCCAAGACAACGCAGGAGTGGCTTCGGGACAAGTCTCTGAATGTCCTTGAGTGGCCCAGCCAGAGCACAGACTGGAACCCGATCAAATAACATTTTATTGGTCACATACACATGGTTAGCAGATGTTATTGCGAGTGTTGCGGAATGCTTATATCGACCATCTCTTAAGAGACCTGAAAATAGCTGTACAGCGGCACTCCCAACACAACCTGATAGACCTTGAAAAGATCTGCAGAGAAGAATGGGAGAAACTCCCCAAATACAGGTGTGCCAAGCTTGTAGCGTCATACCCAAGAAGACTTGAGTACCAGTCAAAAGTCTAGCATCATACCTGTATGCTGTAAAACACTTGGTTTGTTATTTTTGATTCAAACAAACGTTTCATTAAATACGAATACCGAACTTGTTTTTGTGACGCGGTTAGGTTTTTAACAGCACCGCTATTTCTTGTCCCGGAATCCTGCTTGACAGGTTGAAGCCTGCTTAAAAGAGACGCTAAGCTACTAGCCATCAAGCTAAGGAAGTTGGTACCAGATGAGTTTTGCAATGGAGCCATCTTTGTCTGGGGAAAGAAATTAATTGTTCCAGCGCTATCTGCGCTGTATCTACTACACTTTGTTTCGGGGCAAACCGTATTCCTCCATGTTCCAATGCAGCAATTGTTTGCTTGCCGAGGATTATTGGCTTGAGGTGGCTTCCTTGATCACGCAGGTCGCCAGCCTACTTAAGAAACTGGGGAAAAAACGCAGAGGTGATGTTAACATTTTCTATGCAGATGGCTGGATGGCATTGTTGGATGCATCTCCGCCTTGCCGTTAACAGACTGGCCTGTGTTGCCCGGAGGTCCCCCATCTGATAGCGGAGTCGATGGAGCACAGCAAGAGGAGCAAGGCAATCAACGATGATCTCATGTCATGTAAGCCAAAGACATAGGAATCCCGCAACGCAGTCTACACTCCCAACGAGAGGCCCGGAGCGGATACAAACAACTAATAGTTTCGCCATCCTGGAGCTTGATCTTCCTGCATCTTTGTCGCTGGGGCTACCTGTGTCTGTGGTCGCAGTGCCTACTACTACAATTTCAAATTCGTCATCGGCAACCTTCCGTCCCTGCCCTGGATCGAGTGGGACTTCTCCATCTGTGGGAGGCCTGGGCCCGGGAGCAACGGGCTCAGGTTATCCTGCCTCTCGCTCGTCTATAAAGGGTTCTCTGTGGGAGTGGGCGTATTTCCCCGTCCTTTAAGCCATCTGATTCTGGGCAGCTCCATGGTAAGACATGTGACCGTTCCTGGTGCAAAAACAATGTCCTATCCCGGTGCTTGAGTAAATTACATTACTAAGATGCTCCCAAATGTACTACGTCAGGACATGGAAATCCATTCTATCATAGTCCATGAGGGTTTTACTGACATTATGAAGGGCAGTTCTGAACAGTTGAAACTGTTTTTTAAAGAGGTGATTGACTCTCTGCTAGACACTAACAAAAGACCCATCATATCTGGCCCTGTGCCCTCTCTGAATCGAGGCATTGAATGCTTTAGCAGGATTCCATCTCTTCACAACTGGCTACTTGATTATTGCAGCTCAATGGGTGCAACTTGTTGACAATTTTGATACCTTTTGGAAACATAACAGGTTTTATAAGGAGGATGGGATCCACCCAAATCATTTGGGTTCCTGGATCCTTTCACAGCATTATAAGGCTGCGTTGAGACAATGACTTATCAATGACTCAAGCCTAGCTCAGTTGATCCCTACCATTGTAACACAGAGTTATCAATGCTTTAGCAAATGTACATTACACCAGGGGTGTTGGTAGACAAAATGTATGTATCTCTAACTGCCCTGAATATCTCTGCTGATCCTACAGCTATGCTGTTATCATGTGCCTATGAACCAGAGTTATACTGTTAGCACTGAGCCGGTGTGCCCTAGAAGGAAGTCCACTGTGAGCAGCTGATCCTGCACTAACATAAATAACACAAACATATCTACTTCTACTAAGCTTCCCAGTAAAGCAATGAAAACAAGCAAGCATCCCAGAAGAAAAGTGCTCAAAATAGCCCATGTTACCATATGTAGCTTAAGAAACAAGGTTCATGAAATCAATAACTTGCTAGTAACAGATGACATTCATATTCTGAGTAGCTCTGAAACTCACTTAGACAATACCTTTGATAAGAGTGGTAGCAATACAAAGTTATAACATTTACAGAAAATATAGAATTGCCAAAGGTGGAGATCTTGCTGTTTTGTATTCAGAACCACATTCCTGTAAAGCTTAGAGACGATCTCATGTTAAATACTGTTGAAGTAATATGGCTACAGGTTCATCTGCCTCACCTAAAGCCCATTCTGGTGGGAAGCTGCTATAGACCACCAAGTGCTTACAGTCAGTATCTGGATAACGTGAAATGCTTGATAATGTATGTGATATCAACAGAGGTATATTTTCTGGGTGATTTTAAATATTGACTGGCATTCATCAAGCTGCCCTCTCAAGAAAAATGTCAAACTGTAACCAGCACCTGTAATCAGTCAACCTACCAGGGTAGTTACAAACAGCACAGGAATTAAATGTATTGCTCACATCTTTACTAATGCTGCAGACATTTACTTGAAAGCAGTATACAGACCCATCGGATGTAGTGATCATAATATGGTAACCATATCTTGGAAAACAACATTTAAGGCTGGATCAAATATAGTGAAAAAGAGGTAATATAAGACGTTTTGTGGTGATTCCTGTTGTTGATGTGAAGAATGCATTGGTCCATGGTGTGTAATGAGGAACAAACAGATGCTGCACTGGACACATTTATGTAATTGCTTATTCCAGTTACTAATAAGTATGCAAATTCTGTTAAATTCCTGTGGATTGAGGAGGATTTGAAAAATTGTATGGAGAGGGATGAGGCAAAATGAATGGCAAATAAGTCTGCACAACCGATTGGCAAACTTATTGAAAATTGTGAAATCATGTGAGTAAACTGAATAAAAAGAAGAAACTACACTATGAAAGAAAGAAATTATGTGAAGAATGACAGTAAAAAGCTTTGGAGCACCTTAAATGGCATTTTGGGGAAAAAGGCAAACTCAGCTCCATCATTAATTGAATCAGATGGTTCATTCATCACAAAACCAACTGATATTCCGAACTACTTTAATTTGTTTTTCATTGGCAAGATAAGCAAACTTAGGCATGAGAAGCCAGCAACAAATGCTGACACTACACATCCAATTATGTTTGACCAAATTATTAAAGACAAGAATTGTAATTTTGAATTCCGTAAAGTGAGTGAAAGAGGTGATTTTTGTTGTTGTTATCTATCAACATCTATCTGTCCCACTACTTGGATGGAAAATTACAGAGGATAATGGATGAAATTGCCACATTTATTTGCCATATTGTCAATTTAAGCCTAGTAGATAGTGCATGCACCCAGGCTTGGAGGGAAGTAAAAGTAATTCTGCTACCTACAAATAGTAAAGCCCCTTTTACTGGCTCAAATAGCCGACCAATCAGCCTGTTACCAACCCTTAGTAAACTTTTTGAAAAAATTGTTTGACCTGATACAATGCTATTTTACTGTAAACAAATTGACAACAAACTTTTAGCAAGCTTATAGGGAAGGACAAGCGCAGCACTTACACAAATGACTGATGATTGGCTTGATGATAAGATTCTGGGGTCTTTTTTGTTAGACTGAAGTGCGGCTTTTGACTATCGATCATAGTCTGCTGCTGGAAAAACATATGTGTTATGGCTTTACACCACCTGCTATATTGTGGATAGTGTTACCTGTCTAACAGAACACAGAAGTTGTTCTTTAATGGAATCTTCTCCAACATAATCCAGATAGAATCAGGAATTCCCCAGGGCAGTTGTCCAGGCCCCTTACTTTTTTCAATCTTTACTAATAACATGCCACTCGCTTTGAGTAAAGCCAGTGTGTCTATGTTAGCGAATGACTGATTATACGTCAGCTACTACAGCAACTGAAATGACTGCAACACTTAATTAACAAAGAGCTGCAGTTTCAGAGTGGGTGGCAAGGAATGTTAGTCCTAAATTTTTCTAAAACTAAAAGCATTGTATTTGGGACAAGTCGTTAACTAAATCTTGTAATAAGTAATGTGAAAATTGAGCAAGTTGAGGTGACTAAGCTGCTTGGAGTAACCCTGGATTGTAAACTGTCATGGTAAAAACATATTGATACAACAATAGCTAAAATGGGGAAAAGTCTGTCCATAATAAAGCCCTTGGATGTACAGTACACAGATAACTAATATTAATAATATGCATGTCAATCTCTCCTGGCTCCAAATGGAAGAGATTGAGTTCATCACTACTTGTATTTATGAGAGTTATTGACATGTTGAATTCACCGAGCTGTCTGTTTGAACTACTGGCGCACAGCTCAGACACCCATGCATACCCCACAAGACATGACACCAGAGGTCTCTTCACAGTCCCCAAGTCCAGAACAGACTATGGAAGGCACACAGTTCTACATAGAGCCTTGACTGCATGGAACTCTATTCCACATCAAGCACCTGATGCAGCAGTAATATTATAGTTAAAAACAGATAAAAATATACCTTATGGAACAGCGGGGACTGTGAGGCAGCACAAACATTGGCACAGACACACACGATAACATACGCACTCTACACACACACATACACAGAGATTTTGTACTGTAGATATGTGGTGGAGTAGGGGCCTGAGGGCACACCGTGTGTTGTGACATCTGTGAATGTATTTTAACGTTTTTAAAATGGTGGGGGATACAGATTGCATACAGATTGTGGCTTCCATCAATGTAATTGTCTGCATTTCCAATCCCCTTAAAATATATATTATGAATGATTTCCTTTATTATTTTCCCCTTACCATACCATTTAGTAAACTAATGGACAACAACTCTTAGGCTTCTACTTCCAGCTTATACATACTATGTACATGTTAGACAGTATATTTTACAATAGTTATCTTTTGTTTGTTTGTAGTCCCATCCTTCAGCTAACCTCAACACCTCCCAGTTTTTATTTCCTTTTGTCATATTTTTCAACTCTGCTGTGATGTTTCACACAAGTTCTGAACTTTTCTATTCTCGTAGTTTCTACAGATTGTAAATAAAAAATAAAAAACATTTTTGCTTAGAGTGAAATTGACTGACTTTTCAGATTACCCAGCAGTACTATCTACTAGCTCCAGGTAAATATTTCAATTCTTCTGCCATTCCTGGACCTTCGACCAAAAGCCGAAAATAAAATACGGAAAAACAAAACTTAAGAACGAGTGCATTGAAACACATAGAACAGATCAACCCATTCTTAGACTCGCTTTCAATGAGAATATCAGAACTATTACTGACATTTCTGTGAATTTGGTCAGAAAGTTGCTTTAATAAGTAGCTGCAGAACTCAACAGCAGGAAGGGTATCATCATGGCGGAAAGATGGAATCTGAAACATTCTATTCACCCTCAGAGTTTTCTGTTGTGCTGCTACAGGCCTTCAGGGTAACACCCTCAAACACACCCTAACATGTCTGTCATAACACACCCCTCTCATACAGCTAGTCTGCCCCCAGCAGCACCCATAGCAGTTACTCTCTCCTCTCTCCTGTCCTCCCAGGCAAGGAAGGGCGGGGCTGGAGAACCAGGGACGCCTGGACCAAGTAAGGGGAAGGTAGGGCCAGCTAACCCTGCCTCCAGCCGGGGAGCGAAGAAGAAGAAGAATAAAGGGAAGAGAACACAGAGGCGAGACAAGTGGATGAAGAGGCAGATCCAACGCTCTATCCAGCAGAACAGCCTTTAGGACCACCTACAGAACCATCTATAAGTCAAATGTTATTGGTCGCATACACATGTTTAGTAGATGTTATTGCGAGTGCAGTGAAATGCTTGTGTTTCTAGCTCCAACAGTGCAGTAATATTTAACAAATAATATTTAACAATTTCACAAGTGTTAGATATGCATGTATAGAACCATTATAGCATGACGCTTGCAATGCCAGGGTTGTGGGTTCGATTCTCATGAGGAACCAGTACGAAAATGTATGCTCTGGATGAAAGCGTCTGCTAAAGTACTAAAATGTTGAGTGGGTTGGTGTACTTTTTGCATTATTCAGATTAAAGAGTGTAATAGTCACATGTACAGGGTAGCAGGTGTTATTACAGTGTTTAATAGTCATGTACATGGTTTCAGGTGTTATTACAGTGTTTAATAGTCATGTACAGGGTTACAGGTGTTATTACAGTGTTTAATAGTCCCATGGACAGGGTTGCATGTGTGATTACAGTGTTTAATAGTCACATGTACAGGGTTACAGGTGTTATTACAGGGTACAGTGTTTAATAGTCACATGTACAGGGTAGCAGGTGTTATTACAGTGTTTAATAGTCACATGTACAGGGTAGCAGGTGTTATTACAGTGTTTAATAGTCCCATGTACAGGGTTACAGGTGTTATTACAGTGTTTAATAGTCCCATGGACAGGGTTGCATGTGTGATTACAGTGTTTAATAGTCACATGTACAGGGTTACAGGTGTTATTACAGTGTTTAATAGTCCCATATACAGGGTAGCATGTGTGATTACAGTGTTTAATAGTCACATGTACTGGGTTACAGGTGTGATTACAGGGTACAGTGTTTAATAGTCACATGTACAGGGTTGCAGGTGTTATTACAGAGTAATAGTCCGATGTACAGGGTTGCAGGTGTTATTACAGGGTACCGTGTTTAATAGTCACATGTACAGGGTTGCAGGTGTTATTACAGGGTACCGTGTTTAATAGTCACATGTACAGGGTTGCAGGTGTTATTACAGGGTACCGTGTTTAATAGTCACATGTACTGGGTAGCATGTGTGATTACAGGGTACAGTGTTTAATAGTCACATGTACAGGGTTACAGGTGTTATTACAGTGTTTAATAGTCACATGTACAGGGTTACAGGTGTTATTACAGGGTACAGTGTTTAATAGTCATGTACAGGGTTGCAGGTGTTATTACAGAGTAATAGTCACATGTACAGGGTAGCAGGTGTTATTACAGTGTTTAATAGTCACATGTACAGGGTTACAGGTGTTATTACAGGGTACAGTGTTTAATAGTCATGTACAGGGTTGCAGGTGTTATTACAGAGTAATAGTCACATGTACAGGGTAGCAGGTGTTATTACAGTGTTTAATAGTCACATGTACAGGGTTACAGGTGTTATTACAGGGTACAGTGTTTAATAGTCATGTACAGGGTTGCAGGTGTTATTACAGTGTTTAATAGTCACATGTACAGGGTAGCAGGTGTTATTACAGTGTTTAATAGTCACATGTACTGGGTTACAGGTGTTATTACAGGGTACAGTGTTTAATAGTCACATGTACAGGGTTGCAGGTGGTATTACAGTGTTTAATAGTCACATGTACAGGGTTGCAGGTGTTATTACAGAGTAATAGTCACATGTACAGGGTAGCAAGGTGTGATTACAGGGTACAGTGTTTAATAGTCATGTACAGGGTAGCAGGTGTTATTGCAGTGTTTAATAGTCCCATGTGCAGGGTTGCAGGTGTGATTACAGGGTACAGTGTTTAATAGTCACATGTACAGGGTTGCAGGTGTGATTAGAGTACAGTGAATTTCTTGAGCTCCAATATATATATATATATAAACGCACACACATTAACTATCAAAATAATATATGTACCTTAAATGTCAAAATAATAATTATATATACTCACATTAACTGTGGCAATGAATAAGAACATTTAAAAACCTACAATGTTTTGAAGAACTTGTGGCGAGACGCCCCCCTTTGTAGTGAAAATACAGAAAGGTAAAACTATTGAATATTACATTTTGTCATGCTTTGGAGAAGCACAATAGCATATGACTTTAAATATATTTTGATCGAATAAGAGCTTAAACGGTGTACCTTTTCCTTGGGAAAAGTCAAGAAGTGTGGTGGTTAGTCCTTGGGCCAGGACTAGTCTGACTCTGAGGTGGAGACTAGTGGCAGAGTTTTATTATAGGCCCTAGACATTACATTTAGAAACATCCCTGTGGTATTTAAGAACTACAACCCTTCCAGTACAGCACCACAGCTCAGCTCGCTTCAGTAGTCAGGTAATGTCCCAATTTCTTTACATGTCACAACAATAGATTTACCTACATAAGGGATGCGAGTGGCATTTCCCGTATAGTTGATGAGGATCTCCATATTGCAAATGTATGGTCCCTTATTAAACGTCTGTGGATGTTATTAAAATAGTCCTACGGCCCCAGATCGTCCCCGGGGCCTGATCTTCTGGGAAGTCATCAAAGTATCTCGGGCATTTGGTTTTGGCGTTGTAAAGTTTTCACATTTTTCCGCTGTACTGGAAAATTCCACCAGATGGCAACTGGCTGCTTATTGCAAATGGACAAAACAAACGGACATGGCCGTTTCTCGTAAATGGAAAAGACTTCGAAGATGAGAAATTCGGTGAGCACAGGTATGGCCAAATGTGCTTTTAGCCCATATACAAGATGGTGTTGAGACCACAACTCTCTTTGAGTTCAGGCCCATTTTCTGGAATTAAAGGTCAAAAACAGTAATACAGTGCTAATTTGACCACTTCACTCCAAAATACATAAACCTACGGTGTAAGGAAAAATAGAACCAGCCATTTATGTATCGTAATTTACGAGAAATTGTACAACATCCGTCTGGTGATGGTAAAATTTTCAAGCGAATCCATTATGGCGGGTTTCGGAGCTCTACGTGATGTCTGTGATTATCTGTACTCACACACAGTCAATGTGGAGTGACATAGTGTGAGGCTTTAAGTCGATAGTGCACGGTGAGTTATGTGGCTCTAGAAGGTTCTCAGGCAAAACAGCCTTGTCAGAAACAGCCTTGTCCATTTGCAAAACCTTCAATTCATTTTTAATGTCTCGAAAATGACAACATTTAGAAAAGTCCCAGAATAACGAGTAAACTTAGCAAAAAAAGAAACATCCCTTTTTCAGGACCCTGTCTTTCAAAGATAATTCGTAAAAATTAAAATAACTTCACAGAAGTTCATTGTAAAAGATTTAAACACTGTTTCCCATGCTTGTTCAATGAACCAAAAACAATTAATGAACATGCACCTGTGGAACGGTCATAAGACACTAACAGCTGACAGACGGTAGGCAATTAAGGTCACAGTTATGGAAACTTAGAGGACACTAAAGAGGCCTTTCTGCTGACTCTGAAAAACACCAAAAGAAAGATGTCCATGGTCCCTGCTCACCTACGTGAATGTGCCTTATGCATGCTGCAAGGAGGCATGAGGACTGAAGATGTGGCCAGGGCAATAAATTGCAATGTCCGTACTTCAGGGAGACAGGACGACAGCTGATCGTCCTCGCAGTGGCAGAACACATGTAACAACACCTGCACATGATCGGTGCATCCGAACATCACACCTGCGGGACAGGTACAGGTTGGCAACAACTGCCCGAGCTACACCAGGACAATCCCTCCATCAGTGCTCAGACTGTCTGCAATAGGCTGAGAGAGCCTGGACTGAGGGCTTGTAGGCCTGTTGTAAGGCAGATCCTCACCAGACATCACTGGCAACAACATCGCCTATGGGCACAAATTCACCATCGCTGGACCAGACAGGACTGGCAAAAAGTGCTCTTCACTGACGAGTCGTGGTTTGGTCTCAACAGGGGTGATAGTTGGATTCGTGTTTCTCGTCGAAGGAATGAGCGTTACACCGAGGCCTGTACTCTGGATTTGGAGGCGGAGGTTTGGATTTGGAGGCGGAGGTTCCGTCATGGTCTGGGGCGGTGTGTCACAGCATCATTGGACTGAGCTTGTTGTCATTGCAGGCAATCTCAACGCTGTGCATTACAGGGAAGACATCCTCCTCCCTCATGTGGTACCCTTCCTGCAGGCTCATCCTGACATGACAATGCCACCAGCCATACTGCTCGTTCTGTGCCTGATTTCCTGCAAGACAATAATGTCAGTATTCTGCCATGGCCAGCGAAGAGCCCGGATCTCAATCCCATTGAGCACGTCTGGGACCTGTTGGATCGGAGGGTGTTGGCTAGGGCCATTCCCCCCAGAAATGTCTGGGAACTTGCAGGTGCCTTGGTGGAAGAGTGGGGTAACATCTCACAGCAAGAACGGGCAAATCTGGTGCAGTCCATGAGGAGGAGATGCAATGCAGTGCTTAATGCAGCTGGTGGCCACATCAGATACTGTCTGTTACTATTGACCCCCCTTTGTTCAGGGACACATTATTCCATTTCTTTAAGTCACATGTCTGTGAAACTTGTTCAGTTTTTGTCTGTTGTTGAATCTTGTTACGTTCATACAAATATTTACACGTTAAATTTGCCGAAAATAAACGCAGTTGACAGTGAGAGGAGTTTACATGCATTGAAACCATCTCAGCCCATAGAGACAGACCCTAAAGTTTCTGAAGCAATGTAACTTATGTTTTTGAAGGTTTTTATGGTTTTAAAAGAAGGCGCTATGAATTGTGGGCAGGCTCTGAAATATGTGATAGTTGGAGTCAGTACTGTATGTGTACGTTTGGTGTCAGTATGATATCTTATTGACTGATGGCTGACTTGATGGCAGTATAATATATTGGCATTGTGCGTTTTATATTGCAAACAGACAGTGCATATTTCCAATGTATTTAATGAGGGATTTACCATCACCAAATGGACAGGCTGAAATCAACACCAACGAGTGATGGAGAGGAACCACTATCACTGCTCAACCATCCCGAGTTCAACGGGCCAGTCAATTGGGCATTTCTGTAGTATATTAGAGCATGTCCAATTCGTGATGGTAAATGCCCATTGTAAGACATTACAAATGGACAGCATGCACCTGGTAATTGAACAGGTTACCAGGAGTGTATTTTTAATATGGCTCTAAATGGCTTCAGGGGGAGCTAGGGGTCCATGACCGGGTAGGGAGCAACCCCCATCAGGTCCAACCAACATTTGTGATGGTAAATGCCCATTGTAAGACCTTGCAAATGGACAGTTTACATTGACAGTGTGAACATGCTCTTCTGCAAGTTGACAGTGTCCATTGCCAATGTATATCCAATAAGACTTCCCATTACAAAATGGACATGCTGAATAAACATCCTATGATCCAACATGACAAGTAGACCTTCTTGGTTGATTCAGGGCTTAACATAGTGATGTATATCATTTGATCAGTATATATATATCAAATCAAATGTATTTATATAGCCCTTCGTACATCAGCTGATATCTCAAAGTGCTGTACAGAAACCTAGCCTAAAACCCCAAACAGCAAGCAATGCAGGTGTAGAAGCACGGTGGTTAGGAAAAACTCCCTAGAAAGGCCAAAACTTAGGAAGAAACCTAGAGAGGAACCAGGCTATGTGGGGTGGCCAGTCCTCTTCTGGCTGTGCCGGGTGGAGATTATAACAGAACATGGCCAAGATGTTCAAATGTTCATAAATGACCAGCATGGTCGAATAATAATAAGGCAGAACAGTTGAAACTGGAGCAGCAGCACGGCCAGGTGGACTATATATATATATATATATATGCCATTTGGACATTTCTTATGCCATTTGTACATGGTTCATTGACTTTTGACTTTTTATGAGGTTTTAAAATTGTGGGAAAAAATGATATTTCACCCTTGGGACCTAAAAGGGTGACCATTTGACATATGAAAATGTACAGTGGAGCGCGTTCGCCATCTTTGGGATTTATGCAGTATGACACTTGGAATTTGCAATATGGTTTTGATGAACTGCCGTTCATTTGAGTAGTATTTGCGCATGTGTGTATGGTTCGCCCAATGCCAATAAATTGCCATTCATTTTTGCTAATTTCATGGTGGTCTTCCCTTACCTACCAAATGACTTTGTAATCTTTCTATCATATGTAAAAACTACCAGTGAGGTTTGGCGTGTAGGGGAATAAACCCAAGTTAGATTCATAATATTATTATGCATTGTGTCAGTTTATATTGTGATTTATTCTGTCTGATAGAATTTCTAGATGTTCCAAATGCAGTCTTCTCTCTGTATGATCCATCTTGATAAGGCAGTGATTCAGCTGTATTGAGGTAATTTGCTGCCAGCTCCAGGGTATGTCTGTGCTATAGTCCTGTAGCTGGGTTAAGGCACGTGTCGAACTCATTACACAGAGGGACAAGTGTCTGTGGGGTTTCCTCCCTTGTACTTGATTGATAAATTAAGATCAATAATTAGTAAAGAACTCCCCTCACCTGGTTGTCTAGGGCTGAGTGTGACACCCCTGAGCTAGGGTGTAGAGGTTAGTTCTCTGTGCTAGCTACTGTTTCATCAGGATGTTTTTTTTTTTTACCTATATTTTACTAGGCAAGTCAGTTAAGAACAAATTCTTATTTTCAATGACGGCCTAGGAACAGTGGGTTAACTGCCTGTTCAGGGGCAGAACGACAGATTTTGTACCTTGTCAGCTCGGGGATTTGAACTAGCAACCTTTCGGTTACTAGTCCAATGCTCTAACCACTAGGCTACACTGCCGCCCCATGATAGGATGTGTCTAGATGTATTTTTTTTCACCTTTATTTAACCAGATAGGCTAGTTGAGAACAAGTTCTCATTTGCAACTGCGACCTGGCCAAGATAAAGCATAGCAGTGTGAACAGACAACACAGAGTTACACATGGAGTAAATAATTAACAAGTCGATAACACAGTAGAAAAAAAGAGTATATACATTGTGTGCAAAAGGCATGAGGAGGTAGGTGAATAATTACAATTTTGCAGATTAACACTGGAGTGATAAATGATCAGATGGTCATGTACAGGTAGAGATATTGATGTGCAAAACAACAGAAAAGTAAATAAATATAAACAGTATGGGGATGAGGTAGGTAAAATTGGGTGGGCTATTTACCGATGGACTATGTACAGCTGCAGCGATCGGTTAGCTGCTCAGATAGCAAATGTTTGAAGTTGGTGAGGGAGATAAAAGTCTCCAACTTCAGCGATTTTTGCAATTCGTTCCAGTCACAGGCAGCAGAGAACTGGAACGAAAGGCGGCCAAATGAGGTGTTGGCATTAGGGATGATCAGTGAGATACACCTGCTGGAGCGCGTGCTACGGGTGGGTGTTGCCATCGTGACCAGTGAACTGAGATAAGGCGGAGCTTTACCTAGCATGGACTTGTAGATGACCTGGAGCCAGTGGGTCTGGTGACGAATATGTAGCGAGGGCCAGCCAACTAGAGCATACAGGTCGCAGTGGTGGGTGGTATAAGGTGCTTTAGTAACAAAACGGATGGCACTGTGATAAACTGCATCCAGTTTGCTGAGTAGAGTGTTGGAAGCTATTTTGTAGATGACATCGCCGGAGTCGAGGATCGGTAGGATAGTCAGTTTTACTAGGGTAAGTTTAGCGGCGTGAGTGAAGGAGGCTTTGTTGCGGAATAGAAAGCCGACTCTAGATTTGATTTTAGATTGGAGATGTTTGACATGAGTCTGGAAGGAGAGTTTACAGTCTAGCCAGACACCTAGGTACTTATAGATGTCCACATATTCTAGGTCGGAACCATCCAGGGTGGTGATGCTAGTCGGGCGTGCGGGTGCAGGCAGCGAACGGTTGAAAAGCATGCATTTGGTTTTACTAGCGTTTAAGAGCAGTTGGAGGCCACGGAAGGAGTGCTGTATGGTATTGAAGCTCATTTGAAGGTTAGATAGCACAGTGTCCAAGGACGGGCCGGAAGTATACAGAATGGTGTCGTCTGCGTAGAGGTGGATCAGGGAATTGCCCGCAGAAAGAGCAACATCATTGATATATACAGAGAAAAGAGTCGGCCCGAGAATTGAACCCTGTGGCACCCCCATAGAGACTGCCAGAGGACCGGACAGCATGCCCTCCGATTTGACACACTGAACTCTCTCTGCAAAGTAGTTGGTGAACCAGGCAAGGCATTCATCAGAAAAACCGAGGCTACTGAGTCTGCCGATAAGAATATGGTGATTGACAGAGTCGAAAGCCTTGGCCAGGTCGATGAAGACGGCTGCACAGTACTGTCCTTTATCGATGACGGTTATGATATCGTTTAGGACCTTGAGTGTGGCTGAGGTGCACCCGTGTCCGGCTCAGAAACCAGATTGCACAGCGGAGAAGGTACGGTGGGATTCGAGATGGCCAGTGACCTGTTTGGGTTAGGGTGTAGAGGTTAGTTCTCTGTGCTAGCTACTGTTTCATCAGGATATGTCTAGATGGGTTAGGGTGCAGAGGTTAGTTCTCTGTGCTAGATACTGTTTCATCAGGATGTGTCTAGATGGGTTAGGGCAGGGGTGTCAAAGTCAAATGGACGGAGGGCCAAATAAAAAATTTAGCTACAAGCCGAGGGCCGGACTGTTCGAATGTTCATTGAAATTTTTTTAAATGACGCATATAGTCTAGTGAACCTAATTGAACCTACTGAAAACCTAACAAATATATTCCAATATGATCAGATAAATAAAGCAATATTTTCTTATGGCTCTGTCAGTAATCTTTAATGGTGTTTCTGCTCAATGGTGTTTCTGCTCAGACTCACATTTAAAAAGAGTTGCCTTTTTTCTGGGCAAACTTCGTCACAAACTTTAATCATGCAGTTTTTGATGAAATCCCCCTCCGTAAATGGCCGGGCTGATTTAGCGATCTCTTCTGCCAAAATAAAACTGGCCTTGACAGCAGCCTGGCCTTGTGATTTGGCTTTTTTGAACAGAGCCTGTCGAGATTTGAGGCCTCGTTTTAATTCCTCTGCCTTTTGTAGCCTTTGTTCCATGTCCATATTCTTGTTTTTGTCCGCGTGTTTCGTTTCATAATGTCGTCTCAGATTATACTCTTTCAGTACCGCCACACTTTCTCCACACAGAAGACACACAGGTTTTCCAGCTACCTCCGTGAACATATACTCTGACTCCCACCTTGTTTGAAACCCCGGTTCTCAGTGTCCACCTTCCGTTTTGCCATTTTTGATGGGTATCTGAAAGTTAATTTTACTGTGATGCTGACGACTGCTGTGCCAATAAATATTGAAATGAAGCAGCCTACTGCTCGGTGCGTCACCGTTGCATTGTGGGAAATGTAGTATTGGTGCGTGTAAAAGATCTGCGGGCTGCCGGCTTGCTGCGGTCTGCGGGCCGGTTCTAATAATAAATCAAGATCATCCCAGGGGCCGTAAAAAACCTTCTCGCGGGCCGGATGTGGCCCGCGGGCCTTGACTCTGACATATGTGGGTTAGGGTGTAGAGGTTAGTTCTCTGTGCTAGCTACTGTTTCATCAGGAGGTGTCTAGATGGGTTAGGGTGTAGAGATTACTTCTCTGTGCTAGTCTAGATGGGTTAGGGTGTAGTAGTAGAGTTAATAGCCACTTGTCATCGGATCCTCACAAGGCACCCTGATTTCTTTCCACTATATCTTTTCCATATTTTTCTCCTGCGAATAATGGGGATGAGAGCGTCTTGAGTAAATCCCTCTCGTCCAATTCATTAAAGATACATTTTGGGCCTAGTCTCGAGTTTCAGGACTAGCCTCGAGTATATCCTTCGCGTCAGACTCATTAAATAAAAATATTGTCCAGTTCGAGGTGAGTAATCACTGTTATGATGTCCAGAAGCTCTTTTCGGTCATTAAAGATGGTAGCAGCAACATTATGTACAAAATAAGTTCCAAACAACGCGAAAAAACAAACAAAATAGCACAGTTGGTTAGGATCCCTACTGCGTGTCTACTGAGTGTGAATGATGGAAGAATCTTGCCCCAGCTGTTGGTCTATTTGAGTGTGTGGTCACTTAACCAGTCAAAACTGTTCGCTGCTCTGGCCCCCCAATGGTGGAACAAACTCCCTCACGACGCCAGGACAGCGGAGTCAATCACCACCTTCCGGAGACACCTGAAACCCCACCTCTTCAAGGAATACCTAGGATAGGATTAGTAATCCTTCTCACCACCCCCCCTTAATGATTTAGATGCACTATTGTAAAGTGGCTGTTCCACTGGATGTCAGAAGGTGAATTCACCAATTTGTAAGTCGCTCTGGATAAGAGCGTCTGCTAAATGACTTAAATGTTAAATGTTAACCCTTGTGTGATGTTTATGTTTTTGTTATTCACCAAATGTTCGTGGGTCTGATGGACCCACAACAATATTGTATTTTTAAAACAATACAGCCATAACAATTTACGTAAAAATAAAATAACTTCTTGAAACTCCCCATCCCGGATCCGGGATTGTGACTAAAGCCTCAGGCTCATTAGCATAACGCAACGTTAACGATTTCTGAAAATCGCAAATAAAATGAAAATATTGCGCCTACTCTCAAGCTTAGCCTTTTCTTAACACTGTCATCTCAGATTTTCAAAATATGCTTTTGAACCATAGCAATTCACTAATTTGTGTAAGAGTATGCTAAGCTAGTTTAGCATTTTGAGTAGCATTTAGCACGCAACATTTTCACAAAAACCAGATAACCAAATAAATAAAATCATTTACCTTTGAAGAGCTTCGGATGTTTTCAATGAGGAGACTCTCAGTTACATACCAAATGTGCAGTTTTTCCTGAAAGCGTCTTTGTGTAGGAGAAATCGCTCCGTTTTGTACATCACATTTGGCTACCGAAACGAACCGAAAATTCAGTCACCTACAACGTCAAACTTTTTCCGAATTAACTCCATAATATCGACCGAAACATGGCAAACGTTGTTTGGAATCAATCCTCAAGGTGTTTTCTCACATATCTCTTCATTGATATATCGTTCGTGGAAGCCTGCAATCTTCTCTGAATTCTGTGGAAAAATACTTGCAGCTGACTTTTGCGCACCAATTTCGGCGCAGGACACCGGGCGGACACCTGGTAAATGTGGTCTCTTATGGTCAATCTTCCAATGATATGCCTACAAATACGTCACAATGCTGCAGACACCTTGGGGAAACGACAGAAAGGGCTGACTCACTCCTCTCGCATTCACAGCCATATAAGGAGACAATGGAAAACTGAGCCTCAAAAATCCTGCTCATTTCCTGGATGCCGTTTCATCTTGGTTTTGCCTGTAGCTCACGTTCTAGGGCACGCACAGAAAATATCTTTGCAGTTCTGGAAACGTCAGAGTGTTTTCTTTCCAAAGCTACCAATTATATGCATAGTCGAGCATCTTTTTGTGACAAAATATTGCGCTTAAAACGGGCACGTCTTTTTATCCAAAAATGATATAGCGCCCCCAGAGTTTCAACAGGTTAATAATAGATGTTGATATATCAACTACAAGCAATATAGACAGTATATATTGTTAATATTTGCCATTTACCTCTGCTAGATCACATTTATCAATAAAAGCACTACTCCGATACACAGCATGCGGGAGGCGATATCGTGTGCTGGCTAGTTTGATAGTTAGCTAGCTAGCACACAGTGTTAGTCCCGCTTGCTGTGTAACGGAGTCCTCCTTACGACTAGCTGGCTAAGCTAGCACACAGTGTTCTTTGCGCCCACCTGCAGAAAACCTGCCCTCGTCATCGTTAACAGCGCTTCCGGCGCCGACAGAGATGGCCGCCTCGCTTCGCGTTCCTATGAAACTATGCAGTTTTTTGTTTTTTTTTACGTGTTATTTCTTACATTAGTACCCCAGGTCATCTTAGGTTTCATTACATACAGTCGAGAAGAACTACAGAATATAAGAGCAGCGTCAACTCACCTTCAGTACGACCAAGAATATGACTTTCGCGAAGCGGATCCTGTGTTCTGCCTTTCACCCAGGACAACGGAATGGATCCCAGCCGCGACCCAAAAAAACGACTTCGTAAAAGAGGAAAACGAGGCGGTCTTCTGGTCAGACACCGGAGACGGGCACATCGTGCACCACTCCCTAGTATACTTCTCGCCAATGTCCAGTCTCTTGACAACAAGGTTGATGAAATCCGAGCAAGGGTAGCATTCCAGAGGGACATCAGAGACTGTAACGTTTTTTGCTTCACGGAAACATGGCTCACTGGAGAGACGCTATCGGAGTCGGTGCAGCCAACTGGTTTCTCCACGCATCGCGCCGACAGAAACAAACATCTTTCTGGGCGGGGGCGTATGCCTTATGGCTAACGAGACGTGGTGTGATCACAAAAACATACAGGAACCAGGCTCTGAGGGGTGGCCAGTCCTCTTCTGGCCGTGCCGGGTGGAGATTATAAGAGTACATGGCCATTAAGACCAGATTGTTCTTCAAGATGTTTGAACATTCTTAGATGACCAGCAGGGTCAAATAATAATCCGTGGTTGTAGAGGGTGCAACAAGTCAGTACCTCAGGAGTAAAAGTCTGTTGGCTTTTCATAGCCGAGCATTCAGAGGTTGAGACAGCAGGTGCGGAACAGAGAGAAAGAGTCGAACACAGCAGGTCCGGGAGAAGGTAGCATGTCCGGTGAACAAGTCAGGGTTCCATCGCTGCAGGAAGAAACTGGAGCAGCAGCATGACCAGGTGGACTGGGGAATGGTCCTAGGGCTCAGGTTCTCTGGGAGGGGAGGGAGAGAGAGAATTACAGGGAGCATAATTACATTTACACTTGACACCAGATAAGATAAGAGAATTACACCAAATATAGCAGACTGACCCTAGCCCCCTGCCACATAGACTATTGCAGCATACTGGAGGCTGAGACAGGGGCTGGTCGGGGACACTGTGGCCTCGTACAACTATACCCCCGGACAGGACCAACCAGACAGGATATAACACCACCCACGTTGCCAAAGCACAGTCCCCACACCACTAGAGGGATATCAACAGACCACCAAATTACTACCCTGAGACAAGGCTGCATATAGTCCACAAAGATCTCCTCCACCGCACAAGCCTGAGGAGCAAAAACAGACAGGAAGATCACGTCAGTGACTCAACCCACTCAAGTGACGCCTCTCCTCCTAGGGACGGCATGGAAAAGCACTAGTAAGCCATTGACTCAGCCCACGTAATAGGGTCAGAGGCAGAGACTCCCGAGTGGTGCAACGGTCAAAGACACTGCGTCTCAGTGCAAGAGGCGTCACTACAGTCCCTGGTTCGAATCCAGGCTGTATCACTTCCGGCCATGATTGGGAGTCCCATATGGTGGCACACAATTGGCCCAGCATCGTCCAGGTTTGGCCGGGGTAGGCCGGCATTGTAAATAAGAATTTGTTCTTAATTGACTTGCCTAGTTAAATAAAAAAATAAAATCCCAGTGGGGAGCCGGCCATGCAGAGGGGGATTTGTTGCTCCAGTGCCTTGCCTTTCACCTTTGCACCCCTGGGTCAGACTACACTGAATCATAGGACCTACTGAAGAGATGAGTCTTCAGTAAAGACTTAAAGGTCGAGACAGAGCTGCATCTCTCACATGGATAGGCAGACAATTACATAACAATGAAGGGGAAAGCCCTGCCTCCAGCTGTTTGCTTAGAAATTCTAGGGACAATATGGAGGCCTGCGTTCTGTGACCTTAGCGAACGTGTAGGTATATTATGTATGGCAGGACCAAATCGGAGAGATAGGTAGGAGCAATCTGCTTTGTAGGTTATTAGTAAAACCTTGAAATCAGCCCTAGCCTTAATAGGAAGCCACCTTTAGAGAGGCTAGCACTGGAGTAATATTAGCACATTTTTGGTTCTAGTCAAGATTCTAGCAGCCATATTTAGCTCTGAAGTTTATTTAGTTCTTTATACGGGTAGCCGGAGAGTGGAGACCAATGGAGACCATTGCAGTAGTCTAATCTAGAAGTGACAAAATCATGAAATAGCTTTTCTGCAGTATTTTGGACAGAAAGTTTCTGATTTTCGCTATGTTACGAAGATGGAAAAAAAGTTGTCTTAGAAGTATTCTTGATATGTTTGTCAAAAGAGAGATCAGGGTCCATAGTAACGTCGAGGCCCTTCACAGTTTTATTTGAGACGACTGTATAACCATCAAGATTAATTGTCAGATCCAACAGCAGATATCTTTGTTTCTTGGGACCAAGAACTAGCATCTCTGTTTTGTCAGAGTTTAAAAGTAAAAAATGTCCCGCAATTTTGGAGAGGATTCGATATAGATTCGATATAGGCTGATAGTTTTTTACATTTTCCAGGTCATGGATTGGCTTTTTTCAAGAGAGGCAATGCTGTATATGGTCCAAGAGGCCTGTAAACAGTAGCTATAAAAAACTGATTGAGTAGACTGCATAGATTTCATGAATAGGAGCTCAAAAGAAGAAAACGCAGTCTCCCCCCCCTCTTAAATGTTAGCAACACCTCCGCCTTTGTGGGATGCATGGGGAATATGGTCACAAGTGTAACCAGGAGGTGAGGCCTCATTTAACACAGTAAATTAATCAGACTTAAGCCATGTTTCAGTCAGGCCAATCACATCAAGATTATGAATAGTGATTAGTTCATTGACTATAACTGCCTTGGAAGTGAGGGATCTAACATTAAGTAGCCCTGTTTTGAGATGTGAAACATCATAATCTCTTTCAGTAATGACAGGAACGGAGGAGGTCTTTATTCCAGTGAGATTACTAAAGCGAACATCGCCATGTTTAGTTTTGCCCAACCTAGATCGAAGCACAGACCTGGTCTCAATGGGGATAGCTGAGCTGACTACACTGACTGTGCTAGTGGCAGACTCCACTAAGCTGGCAGGCTGGCTGACAGCCTGCTTCCTGGCCTGCACCCTATCTCATTGTGGAGCTAGAGGAGTTAGAGCCCTGTCTATGTTGGTAGATAAGATGAGAGCACCCCTCCAGCTAGGATGGAGTCCGTCACTCCTCAGCAGGCCAGGCTTGGTCGAGTTTGTGGGTGTGTCCCCGCGGCTCACACACAGTAATGTTTGAAAGAGAGACCTGAGAAGGCTCTGCCTCCAACTCTGACTCGTTGCTTAATGGGGAGAACCGGTTGAACGTTTCTGAATGATCGACACTGGTTCAGTATTCCGAAAGCATTTCTTTCCAGAAGCAAAATTGTCCAGCTGCGGGCACCATGCGAGGGGATTTACACTACTATCTGTACTTACTGGTGGCACAGACGCTGTTTCATCCTTTCCTACACTTAAATTGCCCTCGCCTATTGATTGCATCTGAAGCTGTGCTTGCAACACGGCTATCCACACCGTAAGGCGATCGTTCTCCTGTATATTATGAGTACAGCGACTACAATTAGATGGCATAGTGTTAATGTTACTACTTAGCTTCGGCTGTTGGAGGTCCTGAAGAACCATGTCCAGATTAAGCATCATGTTAATGTTACTACTGAGCTTCGTGTTAAATGCAGATTTTGATTAAATGGTTATTAAAAGTAAAAAATTAACAGTTTGGCAGGAAGCCAAGTAGCAACAGACAGCACAACAGCACCGGGGTATTTTCTCAATTTCCTACAGTAAATAACAACAACTCCATTATTTGGGTTAAGGTTAGCTAACATGCTAAATAGTTGCAAAGTAGCTAAAAAGTAGTAAGTAGTTTAAAAGTTGCTAAGGTTGTCCGTGATGAGATTTGAACGCGCAGCCTTTGGGTTGTTAGACGTTCCCGTTATATGGCCGGCCATCCACCCGGACCAGCCACCCAACTTTAGTTTTTGTCTTAAGTAACAATCTGTCTTAACGGCCGGCCATCCACCCAACTTTAGTTGTCGTCTTAAGTAACGATCTGTCTTAATGTTACCATACTAAATGTAACATACTGTATCATATTAGTTTGAGTGTCTCGGATTTACATTTCCTATGTTAAATCTAGTCTATGAGACCAGGGGCCTGTTGCACAAAACTAGGATAAGGGATTAAGCCAGGATATCTTGGTGATCCTGGCTCAATTGATCCGTAATCCGGTTGCACTAAAGATGGATAGGGGGCAGGAGGATATGTTATGGTATAAATTACCATGGAGATTTATTCTGTGGAGCTAGCCTGCTCCAGACCAGGCTAAATTCCAGGATCTATTTAATCTCATCCCTAATGTCAGTCAGCAGTCACCACAAATGGAAACCAATAGTTATTTCACTGCTCACTATACATTGTTATCACATAACTAGACCCACTGTTATTAAACGTTTGTGATCATTAATTTCAATGATTTTGGATAAAAAATGATTTTTAGATGATGTTGCTATCATTAGATAATTTACAGTTTCCCATAGACTATAAGGCTATATATAAAATGATAGAATATTAGGGCCACAGAGGGGAAAAAAACACAAGTCATAATATTGTAACCAGTTGTTTTAAAGGAGGACAGTTGTTAAAATGACAGATGTGGGGCATTTCGTGAAATTGTACTTCAGTATGGTTTCATAAACAATGACATGCTGATGTGCCAGAATATTAAGTATCACATTGTCATAAGTATCAAAACTGTAAAAACAATATGTAGCTTTTCTGCAGAAAGAACCAGCCTCATAAGTATGACTTTATCCTTTTTCTTCAGTGTGGCCCTAGTACTCTGTCATATAAACAAATACACATTCCATATGAATATAAAAACACAATGTGTAACATTATGTTCCTTTATTGAATAAGGACAAAACAAAGCAGGTAAACCATCAGCTCCTTTCGAAACTGAAGTCACAGTGACTCTACAAGATGGAAAGCACAGAATCCAAGCATATTATACAAAATGATACATACACATTCAAAGGTCTGTATATAACACACAGTATACCGCACAAACATCATAAGAGGCCAAATTCGTCAAAAAACGAACCCAAAAAAACCCAAATTCCTCTGCCACCGCAGGACATATTTAACCAAAATTGAAAGCACACCTACTAACTAAAAATAATTCAACACATTTTGGTCCCTCAGCAGCCGACCACTGTCATCATCAGGGAAGATTGCCGGATTGTCCCAGTCCATGGCTGGTGGCACTCTGGGGGCCCTCTCCTTCCTCAGGCAGGCCACATTGTGGAGGACAGCACAAGCCACAGTAATATCACATGCCCTAACAGGGCTGACCCTTAATTTGTGAAGGCAGTGAAAGCGTGCCTTCAGGAGGCCAAAGGTCATTTCAACTCTGGCCCTGGTCCTGGCATGGGCATGGTTGTAGGCCTGCTGTGCTTCCTGGGGGTCTGTGAAAGGTGTCAGGAGAAAAGGCTGGCAGCCATACCCCCTGTCTCCCAGCAACACACCAGAGAATTCACCTGTCAACACAAAATCTCATCATTACTACCTCATAAACACAGTGATATTCTTGACACAGCCATGATGGTTATAAATAGGGGTTGTGTGGCTTACCTTGTGATAGGCACTGATAGATTTCAGAGGCCCGAAAGATTCTGGAGTCATGGACTGAGCCAGGCCATTTTGCCACAACATTGCTGATCACACAGTCAGCATTGCAGACCATCTGAAATCATAAGATGAGGAATATTACACCAATCAATGCACATCACTGGCAATGCAGAGTGTTCGTCAATGGACAATATCAAAAAGTTATGTTCACCTGAACATTAATGCTGTGAAAGGATTTCCTATTCACAAAATCGGCCTCATGGGCACCTGAGGGGGCTTTTATCCTTATGTGTGTGCAGTCCACTGCACCAATGACATTGGGGAAACCTGTCACACAAAGTAATGAGTATCCTACTATGTGTTAACAGTTGTCCTGTAATTTGTAGATCCTCTTACCTGCAATCCTATAGAACTCCTCTTTGATGTCACAGAGTCTTCTGTGGCCAGGGAAGGAGATGAAGACATCTGCTAATGCTTTGATAGCCAGACACACACTCCTTATTGTGCGGCAAATTGTGGCCTTGTTCAGCTGTTCTGCATCCCCCACTGAGTACAGGAAGGCTCCACTAGCAAAAAAGCGCAAGGCCACACAAACCATTTGCTCCACACTCAGTGCATGGCTCCGTGCAGTGCGGTGCTTAATCCTGGGACCCAGTAGTCTGCATAGATACCTGATGCCATCTGCAGAAAACCTGTATCTTTCATATAGATGGTCATCAGGGAAGGCCAGTGGGTCCAACCGGTCCCTGAAGACCCTTTCTCGCCTGAAGGCTCTCCTCAGCACAAGTGCTTCTTCATCCACCACATCTCGCACGAATGGGCATGCCATTGTCAGAGCAGAAAGGAACACACAATTTTGGGCCTTCATATAGGCTAGTGGCCACACCTGGTGCTGGGGGGGTGGGCAAAAGAGGGCGATGCCTTATAACGATGACTTGGTTGTACTGATTGCTGGGAAAATAAAAAAAACCTTAGAAAGATGCCACCGTCCTGTGTGCTCACAATAAGAGCTCATATGTCATGGCTCACTTGACTTTACGAGAATATACCTAATTTTTTTCATCTTCTTGGAGCTGGGGGAGGAAAGAAAAATAATGATTAATACATTTGTGTTACAGTTAGCATACAGTGTACATTGAAGGCATATCTCACCTCCCTCTCAAGTTTTTTTATTTCAAGGTCCAGTTTCCTAATTGTCCTCTTTTTTATTTCGGACTCCAGTGTAAGATTTTCCATCTTTTTCTTCTTGTACTGAATGTCTATGTCTGCCAGTTCTATTTGGCGCCGGAGGTGGTTGCCATACAACTTTCTGATAGCTTGTGAGCTCTGTGAACACAATACAATTAGCGCAGCTGGAATTTGGCAGGATGTGGTGTCCTTTTATTAAGACGCACTATGTTGCCAGGCTGGTTTTCCCACTGTATAGCATCTGGGTCCTGTGAAAATAAATTAGATTTTTTGATTTTGATGAGGACTCCTCACCATTGTAGAGTAAATAGTACTTTCACAGTCTTAACATGATACCTCATGCCTTCTGGAATCCAGAGAGATGGTCTCCTCCTCATCATCGTCTCCATCATGTGCTGTTGCTGCTGCACTGGGGCCTTCACCCTATCACATTTAATCGGATTCATATTGAAGCTAGTAGACAAGACATGCCAGGCCTACAGTATGCCTTTGATGGAGTACTCACTGGATCAGCATCGTCTGGTGCTTGTGCTGGTGGCTCTAACAGGAACACAGTGCTGCCAGACACTGCAAGGCAATAGGTAAACCAAAGTCAGACAGTCCAAATTGATTCAATATGAATGTGGTTGTATCCCATGTAGAGATGGAAGGACATACCTTGAATGAAGCGGGTGGCATCTTGGGAGGAACCTATGCTCGTCTCTTTCCCCCAGGGATCCCCTCTAAGACGGGCCTGCCTTTATTTAGCTCCAAGGCCATGTCCTCTGCTGGGGTAAGGTCAGCCTTTGGTGACCCACCACCCGTGCCTTGTCTGTGGGTATTCTTTTTCACTGCTAAAACAGTACAGACAATGTGTGAGCAGGCACCTTCTGGGTACAATATATGCTTGTGCTTTGTTAAATATTAGTCAGGGACCATACCATTCTGCAGAATGTTCTTGTATTTGATTTTGACCTGCTGCCATGTCCGTTTTGGCCCGTTCATGTTTAATCTACACACACACACACACACACACACACACACACACACACACACACACACACACACATTTAATGGAGTCACACTGCAAAAAATTACTTGGTATTTTTGTCTTGTTTTCAGTAAAAATATCAAAAAATTTATCATAGCTTTATACAGTGTGATGGAGTTACTTTACACAATTTCACTCATATCTGCAGTGCATTTCAATTAAAAATTTAACCGTTTCATAATTACAGTACAACTGCATTTTTGGAGATGTGAATTAAATATTTGAATTGTAATTGTGATGTTTCAGCGGAGCGGTGAGTGTGTAATTGTGCACTACTTACGCATTCAGGCGGTCTGCAATACTTTGCCACGCTTTTTCTCTTTGCTTTATCACTGTGGCGGTGTTGCCTTTCTTCTTAATTATATCTTTTACCTCCTCGTATGCCTCCATGAGGATTTGTGCTTCCGACGGGGAAAAGTACGCGGCTCTAGTTGCCATGGTAAATCAGTTAATCTGTGATCTGTGGCGGGGTCTATTTGAGTGAGCCGTGAGCGCGCACCTATCCAGGATTGGTTTCACCTGGTTTAATGAATCCGTGTCTGCTCATCCTGGCTTGGTCTTTGTGCAACCAATTAAGCCTGGACGCACATGTTTTGGCTTCATTGAGCTCAGCTGAGTCATTTATCCCGGATGTCTTAATTCTACTTTTGTGCAACAGGCCCCAGGCTGCAGTGCCGGTTTGATGACTTGTGATTGGGGCGACAACAAGCTGCACGCGGCACTTATGAAAAGCAAGAGCAGTAGCTGCATAAATTATAAACTTTTCTCTTTCTCTCTCTCTCCATGGGAAGTGCGATGTGGGCCATCTGCACACAGATAGAACAATGACCCAGATAATTAATCGGATATTGCATTGTGTCCTGCCACCCCCCCCCCCCTCTTTTAGGCTACTGCTACTCTCTGTTCATCATATATGCATAGTCACTTTAACCATATCTACATGTACATACTACCTCAATCAGCCTGACTAACCGGTGTCTGTATGTAGCCTCGCTGCTGTTATTTTTCACTGTCCTTCTACTGTTGTATTTATTTCTTTACTTACCTATTGTTCACCTAATATATTTTTTGCACTGTTGGTTAGAACCTGTAAGCAAGCATTTCACTGGAAGGTGTATTGTTGTATTCGGCGCACATGACAAATAATGTGTGAAGCATCCAGTTGGGGTTTCCACTCACTACCAAATATGTGGCCCGATTCAGGAAACTACACTGTACTAACCCAGTAACCCTTTACACTGTACTAACCCAGTAACCCTTTACACTGTACTAACCCAGTAACCATTTACACTGTACTAACCCAGTAACCCTTTACACTGAACTAACCCAGTAACCCTTTACACTGAACTAACCCAGTAACCATTTACACTGTACTAACCATTTACACTGTACTAACCCAGTAACCCTTTACACTGTACTAACCCAGTAACCCTTTACACTGTACTAACCCAGTAACCCTTTAGGCAGGGTAGCCTAGTGGTTAGAGCGTTGGACTAGTAACCGGAAGGTTGTGAGTTCAAACCCCCGAGCTGACAAGGTACAAATATGTCGTTCTGCCCCTGAACAGGCAGTTAACCCACTGTTCCCAGGCCGTCATTGAAAATAAGAATGTGTTCTTAACTGACTTGCCTGGTTAAATAAAGGTAAAAAAAAAAAAAACCTTTACACTGTAGTAACCCTTTACACTGTACTAACCCAGTAACCCTTTACACTGTACTAACCCAGCAACCCTTTACACTGAACTAACCCAGTAACCCTTTACACCGTACTAACCCAGTAACCCTTTACACTGTACTAACCCAGCAACCCTTTACACTGTACTAACCCAGTAACCCTTTACACTGTACTAACCCAGTAACCCTTTACACTGTACTAACCCAGTAATCCTTTACACTGAACTAACCCAGTAACGCTTTACACTGTACTAACCCAGTAACCCTTTACACTGTACTAACCCAGTAACCCTTTACACTGTACTAACCCAGTAATCCTTTACACTGAACTAACCCAGTAACCCTTTACACCGTACTAACCCAGTAACGCTTTACACTGTACTAACCCAGTAACCCTTTACACTGTACTAACCCAGTAACCCTTTACACTGTACTAACCCAGTAACCCTTTACACTGTACTAACCCAGTAACCCTTTACACTGTAGTAAACCAGTAATCCTTTACACTGAACTAACCCAGTAACCCTTTACACTGTACTAACCCAGTAACCCTTTACACCGTACTAAGCCTTTACACCGTACTAACCCAGTAACCCTTTACACTGTACTAACCCAGCAACCCTTTACACTGAACTAACCCAGTAACCCTTTACACCGTACTAACCCAGTAACCCTTTACACTGTACTAACCCAGCAACCCTTTACACTGTACTAACCCAGTAACCCTTTACACTGTACTAACCCAGTAACCCTTTACACTGTACTAACCCAGTAATCCTTTACACTGAACTAACCCAGTAACGCTTTACACTGTACTAACCCAGTAACCCTTTACACTGTACTAACCCAGTAACCCTTTACACTGTACTAACCCAGTAATCCTTTACACTGAACTAACCCAGTAACCCTTTAAACTGTACTAACCCAGTAACCCTTTACACCGTACTAAGCCTTTACACCGTACTAACCCAGTAACCCTTTACACTGTACTAACCCAGTAACGCTTTACACTGTACTAACCCAGTAACCCTTTACACTGTACTAACCCAGCAACCCTTTACACTGTACTAACCCAGTAACCCTTTACACTGAACTAACCCAGTAACCCTTTACACTGTACTAACCCAGTAACCCTTTACACCGTACTAAGCCTTTACACCGTACTAACCCAGTAACCCTTTACACTGTACTAACCCAGTAACCCTTTACACTGTACTAACCCAGTAACCCTTTACACTGTACCCTTTACACTGTACTAACCCAGTAACCCTTTACACTGTACTAACCCAGTAACCCTTTACACTGTACTAAACCAGTAATCCTTTACACTGAACTAACCCAGTAACCCTTTACACTGTACTAACCCAGTAACCCTTTACACCGTACTAAGCCTTTACACCGTACTAACCCAGTAACCCTTTACACTGTACTAACCCAGCAACCCTTTACACTGTACTAACCCAGTAAGCCTTTACACTGTACTAACCCAGCAACCCTTTACACTGTGCTAACCCAGTAATCCTTTACAATGTACTAACACTTTACACTGTACTAACCCAGTAACCATTTACACTGTACTAACCCAGCAACCCTTTACACTGTACTAACCCAGTAATCCTTTACAATGTACTAACCCAGCAACCCTTTACACTGTACTAACCCAGTAACCCTTTACACTGAACTAACCCAGTAACCCTTTACACCGAACTAAGCCTTTACACTGTACTAACCCAGTAACCCTTTACACTGTATTAACCCAGTAACCCTTTACAATGTACTAACACAGTAACCCGGTACACTGTACTAACCCAGTAACCCTTTACAATGTACTAACCCAGTAACCCTTTACACTGTACTAACCCAGTAACCCTTTACACTGTACTAACCCAGTAACCCTTTACACTGTACTAACCCAGTAACCCTTTACAATGTACTAACCCAGTAACCCTTTACAATGTACTAACCCAGTAACCCTTTACACCGTACTAGTAATCCTTCTCACCCCCCCCCCCTTAATGATTTAGATGCACTATTGTAAAGTGGCTGTTCCACTGGATGTCAGAAGGTGAATTCACCAATTTGTAAGTCGCTCTGGATAAGAGCGTCTGCTAAATGACTTAAATGTAAATGTACTAACCCAGTAACCCTTTACACTGTACTAACCCAGTAACGCTTTACACTGTACTAACCCAGCAACCCTTTACACTGTACTAACCCAGTAACCCTTTACACTGAACTAACCCAGTAACCCTTTACACCGTACTAAGCCTTTACACTGTACTAACCCAGTAACCCTTTACAATGTACTAACCCAGTAACCCTTTACACTGTACTAACCCAGCAACCCTTTACACTGTACTAACCCAGTAACCCTTTACACTGAACTAACCCAGTAACCCTTTACACCGTACTAAGCCTTTACACCGTACTAACCCAGTAACCCTTTACACTGTACTAACCCAGTAACGCTTTACACTGTACTAACCCAGCAACCCTTTACACTGTACTAACCCAGCAACCCTTTACACTGTACTAACCCAGCAACCCTTTACACTGTACTAACCCAGTAACCCTTTACACTGTACTAACCCAGTAACCCTTTACACTGTACTAACCCAGTAATCCTTTACACTGAACTAACCCAGTAACGCTTTACACTGTACTAACCCAGTAACCCTTTACACTGTACTAACCCAGTAACCCTTTACACTGTACTAACCCAGTAATCCTTTACACTGAACTAACCCAGTAACCCTTTAAACTGTACTAACCCAGTAACCCTTTACACCGTACTAAGCCTTTACACCGTACTAACCCAGTAACCCTTTACACTGTACTAACCCAGTAACGCTTTACACTGTACTAACCCAGTAACCCTTTACACTGTACTAACCCAGCAACCCTTTACACTGTACTAACCCAGTAACCCTTTACACTGAACTAACCCAGTAACCCTTTACACTGTACTAACCCAGTAACCCTTTACACCGTACTAAGCCTTTACACCGTAGTAACCCAGTAACCCTTTACACTGTACTAACCCAGTAACCCTTTACACTGTACTAACCCAGTAACCCTTTACACTGTACCCTTTACACTGTACTAACCCAGTAACCCTTTACACTGTACTAACCCAGTAACCCTTTACACTGTACTAAACCAGTAATCCTTTACACTGAACTAACCCAGTAACCCTTTACACTGTACTAACCCAGTAACCCTTTACACCGTACTAAGCCTTTACACCGTACTAACCCAGTAACCCTTTACACTGTACTAACCCAGCAACCCTTTACACTGTACTAACCCAGTAAGCCTTTACACTGTACTAACCCAGCAACCCTTTACACTGTGCTAACCCAGTAATCCTTTACAATGTACTAACACTTTACACTGTACTAACCCAGTAACCATTTACACTGTACTAACCCAGCAACCCTTTACACTGTACTAACCCAGTAATCCTTTACAATGTACTAACCCAGCAACCCTTTACACTGTACTAACCCAGTAACCCTTTACACTGAACTAACCCAGTAACCCTTTACACCGAACTAAGCCTTTACACTGTACTAACCCAGTAACCCTTTACACTGTATTAACCCAGTAACCCTTTACAATGTACTAACACAGTAACCCGGTACACTGTACTAACCCAGTAACCCTTTACAATGTACTAACCCAGTAACCCTTTACACTGTACTAACCCAGTAACCCTTTACACTGTACTAACCCAGTAACCCTTTACACTGTACTAACCCAGTAACCCTTTACAATGTACTAACCCAGTAACCCTTTACAATGTACTAACCCAGTAACCCTTTACACCGTACTAGTAATCCTTCTCACCCCCCTTAATGATTTAGATGCACTATTGTAAAGTGGCTGTTCCACTGGATGTCAGAAGGTGAATTCACCAATTTGTAAGTCGCTCTGGATAAGAGCGTCTGCTAAATGACTTAAATGTAAATGTACTAACCCAGTAACCCTTTACACTGTACTAACCCAGTAACGCTTTACACTGTACTAACCCAGCAACCCTTTACACTGTACTAACCCAGTAACCCTTTACACTGAACTAACCCAGTAACCCTTTACACCGTACTAAGCCTTTACACTGTACTAACCCAGTAACCCTTTACAATGTACTAACCCAGTAACCCTTTACACTGTACTAACCCAGCAACCCTTTACACTGTACTAACCCAGTAACCCTTTACACTGAACTAACCCAGTAACCCTTTACACCGTACTAAGCCTTTACACCGTACTAACCCAGTAACCCTTTACACTGTACTAACCCAGTAACGCTTTACACTGTACTAACCCAGCAACCCTTTACACTGTACTAACCCAGTAACCCTTTACACTGAACTAACCCAGTAACCCTTTACACCGTACTAAGCCTTTACACCGTACTAACCCAGTAACCCTTTACACTGTACTAACCCAGTAACGCTTTACACTGTACTAACCCAGTAACCCTTTACACTGTACTAACCCAGCAACCCTTTACACTGTACTAACCCAGTAACCCTTTACACTGAACTAACCCAGTAACCCTTTACACTGTACTAACCCAGTAACCCTTTACACCGTACTAAGCCTTTACACCGTACTAACCCAGTAACCCTTTACACTGTACTAACCCAGTAACCCTTTACACTGTACTAACCCAGTAACCCTTTACACTGTACCCTTTACACTGTACTAACCCAGTAATCCTTTATACTGTACTAACCCAGTAATCCTTTACACTGAACTAACCCAGTAACCCTTTACACTGTACTAACCCAGTAACCCTTTACACCGTACTAAGCCTTTACACCGTACTAACCCAGTAACCCTTTACACTGTACTAACCCAGTAACCCTTTATCCTGTACTAACCCAGTAACCCTTTACACTGTACTAACCCAGTAACCCTTTACACTGTACTAACCCAGTAAGCCTTTACACTGTACTAACCCAGCAACCCTTTACACTGTGCTAACCCAGTAATCCTTTACAATGTACTAACACTTTACACTGTACTAACCCAGTAACCATTTACACTGTACTAACCCAGCAACCCTTTACACTGTACTAACCCAGTAATCCTTTACAATGTACTAACCCAGCAACCCTTTACACTGTACTAACCCAGTAACCCTTTACACTGAACTAACCCAGTAACCCTTTACACCGTGCTAAGCCTTTACACTGTACTAACCCAGTAACCCTTTACACTGTACTAACCCAGTAACCCTTTACCCTGTACTAACCCAGTAACCCTTTACACTGTACTAACCCAGTAACCCTTTACACTGTACTAAGCCTTTACACTGTAGTAACCCAGTAACCCTTTACAATGTAGTAACCCAGTAATCCTTTACAATGTACTAACACTTTACACTGTACTAACCCAGTAACCCTTTACACTGTACTAACCCAGTAACCCTTTACAATGTACTAACCCAGTAATCCTTTACAATGTACTAACCCAGTAACCCTTTACAATGTACTAACCCAGTAACCCTTTACAATGTACTAACCCAGTAACCATTTACACTGTACTAACCCAGTAACCCTTTACAATGTACTAACCCAGTAACCCTTTACACTGTACTAACCCAGTAACCCTTTACACTGTAGTAACCCAGTAACCCTTTACACTGTACTAACCCAGTAACCCTTTACACTGTACTAACCCAGTAACCCTTTACAATGTACTAACCCAGTAACCCTTTACACTGTACTAACCCAGTAACCCTTTACAATGTACTAACCCAGTAATCCTTTACAATGTAGTTACCCAGTAACCCTTTACACTGTACTAACCCAGTAACCCGGTACACTGTACTAACCCAGTAACCCTTTACACTGTACTAACCCAGTAACCCTTTACACTGTACTAACCCAGTAACCCTTTACACTGTACTAACCCAGTAACCCTTTACACTGTACTAACCCAGTAACCCAGTACACTGTAGTAACCCAGTAACCCTTTACAATGTACTAACCCAGTAACCCGGTACACTGTACTAACCCAGTAACCCTTTACAATGTACTAACCCAGTAACCCTTTACACTGTACTAACCCAGTAACCCTTTACACTGTACTAACCCCGTAACCCTTTACAATGTACTAACCCAGTAATCCTTTACACTGTACTAACCCAGTAACCCTTTACAATGTACTAACCCAGTAACCCTTTACAATGTACTAACCCAGTACACTGTACTAACCCAGTAACCCTTTACAATGTACTAACCAAGTAACCCTTTACAATGTACTAACCCAGTAACCCGGTACACTGTACTAACCCAGTAACCCTTTACAATGTACTAACCCAGTAAACCTTTACACTGTACTAACCCAGTAACCCTTTACACTGTACTAACCCAGTAACCCTTTACAATGTACTAACCCAGTAATCCTTTACAATGTACTAACCCAGTAACCCTTTACAATGTACTAACCCAGTAACCCTTTACAATGTACTAACCCAGTACACTGTACTAACCCAGTAACCCTTTACAATGTACTAACCCAGTAACCCTTTACACTGTACTAACCCAGTAATCCTTTACAATGTACTAACCCAGTAACCCTTTACACTGTACTAACCCAGTAATCCTTTACAATGTACTAACCCAGTAATCCTTTACAATGTACTAACCCAGTAACCCTTTACAATGTACTAACCCAGTAATCCTTTACAATGTACTAACCCAGTAACCCTTTACAATGTACTAACCCAGTAACCCGGTACACTGTACTATGATGACTGTGGTGGTGATGATGATGATGGTGGTGACGTTCCCACTTTCTGAGAGCAGTAATAAAAACGAGATGATCAGAATCAAACCTTTATTGAGACTTTGCCACTTAATTTCATATTCCCTGTTGTGTGTGTGTGTTAAGTGCCATTGTGTGTCTATGGGTGGTCCAGTAGAGTAAGCCCGGCCCCTGCAGGGTCAGCGGTCAGCAGCAGCCAATGGTTGATGTCTCGCTCAGCCTTATGGGAGTCCAGGAAGGTGTGGGCTGTCACCTCATATTCTTTACCATACGGAGTCCTGCAGGAATGTACAATATAATATTACTTCTACACTATTACAATACTACTACTACTACAATAGTACTAATACTACACTATTACAATACTACCACTCCTGCCACCTGGTATTATTTGCCATACAGAGTCCTGCAACAATATATAATATTACTACTACATCAATACCACTACTACTACACTATGACTATTGTCACATCATATTCTTTACCATGCAGAGTCCTGTTAGAGACAATAATATATACAAGATTACTACCATACTACTAGCTACTCACACTACTGCTACTGCTGTCACCTCATATTCTTTAACATGCATACTTCTGTTAGACACAATAATACATAATATCATTACTGCACTACTGCTACTGCTGTAACCTTATATTCTTTACCATGCAGAGTCCTGTTAGAGACAATAATACTAGCACTACTACTACACTACTGCCACCTCATATTCTTTACCATATGGAGTCCTGTCAGACACAATTATACACAATATTACTACTATACTGCTACAATCCCGTGCCTCTAAATTGAAGATGCTTTTCATAATTTGACGACATTCAGAAACAACTTCACCAATGGAAAGACGGTTCATATTTTTTCCAATCTCAAAGCAGACAGATTTTAACAGTAAATTATCAACACATTGAAAGGGTGGCCTCTTATCTTGGTATCTGGATAGATTAAAAACGTCATTTTAAACAGCACATACAATTTGTATCTCAAAAGTTGGGTTTTATTTCAGGAATAAATCTTGTTTCTTTATGTGTCAGGAAAGACCTAATATAGTTTACATGTGTCATGACGTGGCCCTTTCTGGGTATAGATCATGGCTTCCCCCTCTCTCACTCTCTCCTACACCCAGGTTCTGTTATCTCAGGCCGTAAATTCCTGGCGGAGACTCTCTCCCCCTGGTCATGCAGAGAGAGAGACCACGGAGTGAACACAGGATTTCACGTGGACGAACTCCTAAATCCCCAAAATGGGAAAAGTAAACTATATGTCCACTTGTAAGAATGTGGGAAGGGTCCGTGGACACTTAAGGGACAGCTATGTTGAGTGTGTTTCATTTGGTGACCTCACGAAGGACAGAAAACACACACAACTATATCTCTGAATGTGTACATTTCTCAATTATGGTTTTTGCATCTAATTATTGTATAATTTGAATGAGTAAAGATGAAACTATTTGTGAAATGATGTAATGTGATGTTAAACCTTTAATGTGAGAGAATTGTATTCCCTTTAAACTTTAACTAAGTCATTGGCCCGCCCCCGTGACCACAGACATGATCAGGTGTCATGGAACCGCCCTCTTCTACTGTTAGGAATAAAATCCCCTCCCAAGAAAATCCTCTTCAGACTAAGCAAGCCCACAGCGTGAGCTGTGATTGCGAATTTTTCCGGTTCCGGTTGGAGCGAGCGGTCGCATCTACACTTCGGTCCGCAGGTAGTATAACTTTTCATTACATTTCGTTATAGTACAACGGTTTGATTTGTCTTATCTTAGCAATTTCTTCTTAGCTAGCTACATAGCCGTCTTTGTATCAACGACAATTGCATATTATCGTATTTCGTCGTCCTAACGTATCTGCCCAGCAGCTAGCTAAGCAGCTAGCTAACATCCACTGTCCACTAGCACTGTAGAAACTATTACACTCAACTGAACGACTCGATTAGCGTAGTGTCAGCTAGCTACATAGTTGTCTTCGCTGTCTTCGTATCCAAGATAATTGTGCAGTCTAGAGTGTGTAGACTTAGAGTGATTATCTTAATTTACCGAGGTTAGCTAGCCAGCTATTTGTCGTCCTTAACGTAGGAAATGCTGCTAGCTAGCTAGCCAACAGCTAGCCAACCTCTACCGAATTGAACTCCAACTACCCGGTCAACATTCCGCGTCGCTCCACAGGTAGTATCACATTTTTCATTTCACTTCATTACAGTACAACGGTTTGATTTGTTTGATCGTAGCTAGCTAGCTACATAGCCGTCTTTGTATCTAAGACAATTGTGTAGCCTAGAGCGATTTTCTAGGTTAGCTGGCCAGCTATTGTCGTTCTTCTAACGTAGCTAGCCAGCTAGCCCCCGAATAGCAGCACTGTAGTAACTATTACAGTACAACGGTTTGTTTTGTTTGATCGTAGCTAGCTAGCTACATAGCCGTCTTTGTATCTAAGACAATTGTGTAGCCTAGAGCGATTTTCTAGGTTAGCTGGCCAGCCATTGTCGTTCTTCTAACGTAGCTAGCCAGCTAGCCCCCGAATAGCAGCACTGTAGTAACTATTACAGTACAACGGTTTGTTTTGTTTGATCGTAGCTAGCTAGCTACATAGCCGTCTTTGTATCTAAGACAATTGTTTAGCCTAGAGCGATTTTCTAGGTTAGCTACATCGCAGCCACTACCAGCTAGCCTACTCCAGCAGTACTGTATCATTTCAATCATTTTAGTCAATAAGATTCTTGCTACGTAAGCTTAACTTTCTGAACATTCGAGACGTGTAGTCCACTTGTCATTCCAATCTCCTTTGCATTAGCGTAGCCTCTTCTGTACCCTGTCAACTATGTGTCTATCTATCCCTGTTCTCTCCTCTCTGCACAGACCATACAAACGCTCCACACCGCGTGGCCGCGGCCACCCTAATCTGGTGGTCCCAGCGCGCACGACCCACGTGGAGTTCCTGGTCTCCGGTAGCCTCTGGAACTGCCGATCTGCGGCAAACAAGGCAGAGTTCATCTCAGCCTATGCCTCCCTCCAGTCCCTCGACTTCCTGGCACTGACGGAAACATGGATCACCACAGATAACACTGCTACTCCTACTGCTCTCTCTTCGTCCGCCCACGTGTTCTCGCACACCCCGAGAGCTTCTGGTCAGCGGGGTGGTGGCACCGGGATCCTCATCTCTCCCAAGTGGTCATTCTCTCTCTCTCCCCTTACCCATCTATCTATCGCCTCCTTTGAATTCCATGCTGTCACAGTTACCAGCCCTTTCAAGCTTAACATCCTTATCATTTATCGCCCTCCAGGTTCCCTCGGAGAGTTCATCAATGAGCTTGATGCCTTGATAAGCTCCTTTCCTGAGGACGGCTCACCTCTCACAGTCCTGGGCGACTTTAACCTCCCCACGTCTACCTTTGACTCATTCCTCTCTGCCTCCTTCTTTCCACTCCTCTCCTCTTTTGACCTCACCCTCTCACCTTCCCCCTACTCACAAGGCAGGCAATACGCTCGACCTCATCTTTACTAGATGCTGTTCTTCCACTAACCTCATTGCAACTCCCCTCCAAGTCTCCGACCACTACCTTGTATCCTTTTCCCTCTCGCTCTCATCCAACACTTCCCACACTGCCCCTACTCGGATGGTATCGCGCCGTCCCAACCTTCGCTCTCTCTCCCCCGCTACTCTCTCCTCTTCCATCCTATCATCTCTTCCCTCTGCTCATACCTTCTCCAACCTTTCTCCTGATTCTGCCTCCTCAACCCTCCTCTCTTCCCTTTCTGCATCCTTTGACTCTCTATGTCCCCTATCCTCCAGGCCGGCTCGGTCCTCCCCTCCCGCTCCGTGGCTCGATGACTCATTGCGAGCTCACAGAACAGAGTTCCGGGCAGCCGAGCGGAAATGGAGGAAAACTCGCCTCCCTGCGGACCTGGCATCCTTTCACTCCCTCCTCTCTACATTTTCCTCCTCTGTCTCTGCTGCTAAAGCCACTTTCTACCACTCTAAATTCCAAGCATCTGCCTCTAACCCTAGGAAGCTCTTTGCCACCTTCTCCTCCCTCCTGAATCCTCCTCCCCCTCCCCCCCTCCTCCCTCACTGCAGATGACTTCGTCAACCATTTTGAAAAGAAGGTCGACGACATCCGATCCTCGTTTGCTAAGTCAAACGACACCGCTGGTTCTGCTCACACTGCCCTACCCTGTGCTCTGACCTCTTTCTCCCCTCTCTCTCCAGATGAAATCTCGCTTCTTGTGACGGCCGGCCGCCCAACAACCTGCCCGCTCGACCCTATCCCCTCCTCTCTTCTCCAGGCCATTTCCGGGGACCTTCTCCCTTACCTCACCTCGCTCATCAACTCATCCCTGACCGCTGGCTACGTCCCTTCCGTCTTCAAGAGAGCGAGAGTTGCACCCCTTCTGAAAAAACCTACACTCGATCCCTCCGATGTCAACAACTACAGACCAGTATCCCTTCTTTCTTTTCTCTCCAAAACTCTTGAACGTGCCGTCCTTGGCCAGCTCTCCCGCTATCTCTCTCAGAATGACCTTCTTGATCCAAATCAGTCAGGTTTCAAGACTAGTCATTCAACTGAGACTGCTCTTCTCTGCATCACGGAGGCGCTCCGCACTGCTAAAGCTAACTCTCTCTCCTCTGCTCTCATCCTTCTAGACCTATCAGATCCTCCTCTCCACCCTCTCCGAGTTGGGCATCTCCGGCGCGGCCCACGCTTGGATTGCGTCCTACCTGACAGGTCGCTCCTACCAGGTGGCGTGGCGAGAATCTGTCTCCTCGCCACGCGCTCTCACCACTGGTGTCCCCCAGGGCTCTGTTCTAGGCCCTCTCCTATTCTCGCTATACACCAAGTCACTTGGCTCTGTCATAACCTCACATGGTCTCTCCTATCATTGCTACGCAGACGACACACAATTAATCTTCTCCTTTCCCCTTCTGATGACCAGGTGGCGAATCGCATCTCTGCATGTCTGGCAGACATATCAGTGTGGATGACGGATCACCACCTCAAGCTGAACCTCGGCAAGACGGAGCTGCTCTTCCTCCCGGGGAAGGACTGCCCGTTCCATGATCTCGCCATCACGGTTGACAACTCCATTGTGTCCTCCTCCCAGAGCGCTAAGAACCTTGGCGTGATCCTGGACAACACCCTGTCGTTCTCAACCAACATCATGGCGGTGGCCCGTTCCTGTAGGTTCATGCTCTACAACATCCGCAGAGTACGACCCTGCCTCACACAGGAAGCGGCGCAGGTCCTAATCCAGGCACTTGTCATCTCCCGTCTGGATTACTGCAACTCGCTGTTGGCTGGGCTCCCTGCCTGTGCCATTAAACCCCTACAACTCATCCAGAACGCCGCAGCCCGTCTGGTGTTCAACCTTCCCAAGTTCTCTCACGTCACCCCGCTCCTCCGCTCTCTCCACTGGCTTCCAGTTGAAGCTCGCATCCGCTACAAGACCATGGTGCTTGCCTACGGAGCTGTGAGGGGAACGGCACCGCAGTACCTCCAGGCTCTGATCAGGCCCTACACCCAAGCAAGGGCACTGCGTTCATCCACCTCTGGCCTGCTCGCCTCCCTACCATTGAGGAAGTACAGTTCCCGCTCAGCCCAGTCAAAACTGTTCGCTGCTCTGGCCCCCCAATGGTGGAACAAACTCCCTCACGACGCCAGGACAGCGGAGTCAATCACCACCTTCCGGAGACACCTGAAACCCCACCTCTTCAAGGAATACCTAGGATAGGATAAGTAATCCTTCTCACCACCCCCCTTAATGATTTAGATGCACTATTGTAAAGTGGCTGTTCCACTGGATGTCAGAAGGTGAATTCACCAATTTGTAAGTCGCTCTGGATAAGAGCGTCTGCTAAATGACTTAAATGTAAATGTAAATGAATAGTTAAGATCACGCATTCCTTGGTGTAAGCTGAGGTGGCACAGGTTTGTGTACCAAGACTAAGCATTTGGTTGTTGAATTCCTAACCATACCACGTGGAGCATTGGCTACACGGCTGGAAATGGTTAAACTCCGAGACTATCGATCCCTTCAGAATAAGAGCAAATCTTAGATACTAATTACTAGTCTGCAGCTAAAAATGATGTAAACCTGGGATGTGAATACCGACAACCGGCGAAACATCTAGTCTATGAGATAATTTCTGAATGGTTCTCTGAAGTAGCCATTCTAACCACAAAATACTTTGATCTTTAGGGAAACAGAAAGACTTGGATGAACTCTCCAGCAGACGGACTGGATTCCAAAAGAGAAGACAACAATGACATATCATAAATATGTACTTGCAATTATTCTCGAATGAGCGGCCGTTCACGTGTGAAGGATTAGCATTTCAGTGTATATAATTATAGACTGTGTAATGAATCCATTTAGTCTTTCCCGCTCTTTCTCAGTCCCACCCCCTTCCCTTTGTCCACCAAGCCGTCATATCAGTTTAGCCCACTAGGGAATCTTCTCTATCATTTTCTAGTAACCAATATCTACTGTTTGTGCATTTCTGTGATTATTTAGTTAGTAAAAAAATGATTAAGCCAACTGGTGTATGGATGATTTATAGTAAAGGCTGGGTTCACGCAGATAACCAACAATTTACGACATTCAGATGAGACTAATAATAATTAATTAATAGAAGACAAATTGATCAGATATTAAAATATCTGAAGAGTTATATTCGGAAAAGCATAACTGTAATCTGAAGATTTGGTGCCCCGACTTCCTAGTTAATAAAATGTACATTATTAGTTTAATAACGTAATAATAATTACAGAGAATTGATTTGATAAAATAAGTCTTCACTTTTAATGATGCCAAAGACACGATACATGCAAACCTCAGCCACCATCCTTCAGATACTGGGCATCACAAGTCACTTAGATTTAGAACTAATGCAAGACCACTCACCCATCACTGTGATCTACAGAACATGGCGAGGTGGCCCTACCCTCCAACAAGAAGCATGAAACACTGAAACATCTTTTGTGCTTGGATTATTGCCTACTTATCTGTGCTCCTCACTTACAAAGTCATTGACTTTCCCGAAGTGGATCCTATGTTTTGCCGACCACCCAGGACAATGGATCGGATCCCAGCCGGCGAACCAAAACAACGATGCCGTAAAAGGGGCAGACGAAGCGGTCTTCTGGTCAGGCTCCGGAGACGGGCACATCGCGCACCACTCCTGAGCATACTACTCGCCCATCCATGTCCAGTCTCTTGACAACAAGGTTGGTGAAATCCGAGCAAGGGTTACATGCGCCAACTTCCCGTGCTTACCGGAGAGCGAGAGGGACCGGGCAGGCACCGTGTTATGCGGTGGAGTGCATGGTGTCCACAGTGCGTGTGCATAGCCCGGTGTGGTACATTCCAGCTCCTCGTATCGGCCGGGCTAGAGTGGGCATCGAGCCAGGTGCCATGAAGCCGGCTCTACGCATTTGGTCTCCAGTGCGTCTCCTCGGGCCGGCATACATAGCACCAGCCTTACGCAAGGTGTCCCTGGTTCGCCAGCACAGCCCAGTGCGGGCTATTCCACCTCGCCGCACTGGCCTGGCTACGGGGAGCATTCAACCAGGTAAGGTTGGGCAGGCTCGGTGCTCAAGAGCTCCAGTGCGCCTGCCGCCACAGTCTCCCGTCTGTCCTGAGCCGCCACAGTCACCCGTCTGTTCTGAGCCGCCACAGTCTCACGTCTGTCCTGAGCCGCCACAGTCTCCCGTCTGTCCTGAGCCGCCACAGTCTCCCGTCTGTCCTGAGCCGCCACAGTCTCCCATCTGTCCTGAGCCACCACAGTCTCCCATCTGTCCTGAGCCGCCAGAGCCGCCAGTCTGTCCTGAGCCGCCAGTCAGCCAGGAGCTGCGAGCGCCGTGAGCCAGCCAGGAGCTGCCGGAATCTCCCGTCCGTCTGGCACTGCCGGAATCTCCCGTCCGTCCGGCGCTGCCGGAATCTCCCGTCCATTCGAGACCCATGCCGAGGGTCCCCAGTCAGAGGCCGGCGGCGTGGGTTGCTGCTCATAAGAGGCCATGGGGGCGGTGGAGGAGGCGGTGGACAAAAACTGTGGTGAAGTGGGGTCCACATCCCACGCCAGAGCCGCCACCGTGGACAAACGCCCACCCAGACCCTCCCCTATAGGTTCTGGTTTTGCGGCACCTTTGGGGGGGGGGTACTGTCAGGTTCTGACCTTTATTCCTTTGTTTGGACTTTAATTAGTATGGTTGGTGTGGGCAGTCTATGTTAGTTTTTCTATATTTTCTATTTCTGTGTTTGGCTGATATGGTTCTCAATCAGAGGCAGCTGTCTATCGTTGTCCCTGATTGACAACCATATTTAGGTAGCCTGTTTTTCTTTGTGTTTTGTGGGTGTTTATTTTCAGTCTTTGTGTGTCTGCACCAGAATGAACTGTTTCGGTTTTCACTTTGTTGTTTTGTATTTTGAAGTGTTCAGTTTCATAAAAAAAAGATTAACACGCTGCGCTTTGGTCCTCTCTTTCCACCGATGACAACCGTTACAAGCTGACTGTGGTGGTATGTAAACAGTTACGAAAAATACAGATAAACTCTCTAGGTAGACAGTGTGGTCTACAGCTTATCATGAGATAGTCTTCCTCAGACGAGCAAAACCTCGAGACTTCCTTAGATATCGTGCACCAGCTGTTGTTTACAAAAATACATAGTCCGCCGCCGCTGTTCTATCCTGCCGATGTGGCGTATAACCAGCCAGCTGTATGTTGATAGTGTCGTCGTTCAGCCACGACTCCGTGAAGGATAAGATACAGTTTTGAATGTCCTGTTTAGTTTATTAATTCAACCATTTAAAAAAACAAGCACACATTAAACTTAAAAGCCATACATGCACATGAATAAAATAATCGAGGATAACACACAATAAAGTCTGGGATTTATTTCCATTGTGGTCCTCTTGAGACAAGATCGAACACAGTATGGCAGTGAAATAATAAAACAAGAACATCTATCTCGTCATTCCAGTTACATCATAGGGGTTATTTATATGGGCATAGAAGACATCAAACATATTTTTTACTTTACTTTTAAAGCTGTCCAGAGAGGACGTTGTTTCTATTAGCAAAGGCAACTCATTCCATTCTGAGGCTCCAGTATACAAGAAAGTACCTTGGTAGTTTAATCTTCCACGTAGGTCCTCTATTTTATTGTCCAAAGATTGCACATTTGCTAGCTGAATGGAAGGATGTGGGGGTTCATTCTCAGAAGGCAGCCGCCCTCCGGCCCCTTTTTCTCCGCCTTCTCTTCACGCAAATCACGGGGATCTGGGCCTGTTCCTGAGAAAGCAGTATATAGTATGTGTTGTCCCCGTCCCTAAGAAAGCAGTATATAGTACGCGTTGTCCCCGTCCCTGAGAAAGCAGTATATAGTACGCGTTGTCCCCGTCCCTGAGAAAGCAGTATATAGTACGCGTTGTCCCCGTCCCTGAGAAAGCAGTATATAGTACGCGTTGTCCCCGTCCCTGAGAAAGCAGTATATAGTACGCGTTGTCCCCGTCCCTGAGAAAGCAGTATATAGTACGCGTTGTCCCCGTCCCTGAGAAAGCAGTATATAGTACGCGTTGTCCCCGTCAGACTCGTTAAAGGAAGTCTGTGGTGAGTAATTGCAGTCCTGATGTCCAGAAGTTATTTTAGGTCATAAGAGACGGTAGCGGCAACATTATGTACAAAATAAGTAAAAAACAACGCAGATAAATGAACAAGGTTGGGGGCAGGTTGGGGGCATGTAAAACATCTGCCTTCTTCTTCAGTGCCATTTTAGGGATTACTACTACTACTACTGCTGTCTCGTATTCTTTACCATATGGAGCCCTGTTAGCCACAATAATCCACAATATTACTACTGTAGTACTACTACTTACTACTACTACAATAATACTACTATTACTGCTACTACTACCAGTGTAATCTTTACCATACGGAGTCCTGTTAGACACAATAATACACAATATTACTACTATAATACTGCTTTTACTACTGCTACTACAACACTAATTCTACTAATAAAATACTAATACTACTAATTCTACTACAAGATACTGCTACTGCTACTACTATAGTAAAACTACTACTACTACAGTAAAACTAGACTACTACTACTACTGCCACCTTATATTCTTTACCATACAGAGTCCTGTTAGACACAATATATTACTACTGTAGTACTACTAGCTACTACCACACTAGTACTGCCACCTCGTATTCTTTTCCATACATAGTTATGCTAGACACATTAATACACAATATTACAACTGTAGTACTACTAGCTACTACTACAATACTACTCCAACTACTACAATACTATTGTCACCTCATATTCTTTACCATATGGACTCCTGTTAGGTACAATAATAAACAATAATACAACTGTAGTACTACTAGCTACAACTACTACTACTAATAATAATACTACAACTACTATTAATAATACTACAACTACTAGGGTTGGGCTCCCGAGTGGCAAAGTGTTCTACATCTCAGGCACTACATCTCAGTGCTTGAGACGTCACTACAGACACCCTGGTTCGAATCCAGGCTGTATCACAATCGGCCGTGATTGGGAGTCCCATAGGGTGGCGCACAATTGTCCCAGCGTCGTCCGGGTTTGGCCGGTGTAGGCCGTCATTGTAAATAAGAATTTGTTCTTAACTGACTTGCCTGGTTAAATAAAGGTTCAATTTAAAAAATACTACCATACTTACTACTACTACTAGCCCTCATATGGAGTTCTGTTGAAATAATACACTATATAACTAATAACTACTACTACTACTGTCACCTCATATTCTTTACCATATGGAGTTTTGTAAAAACAAAATACACAATGTAACTACCATACTACTACCACTTCATATTCTTTACCATATGGAGTTATGTTGAAATAATACACTAACTACTACTATTACTACTACTAGTAGTAGTACTGTTTTCACCTCCTATTCTTTACCATATGGAGTTCTGTTGAAATAATACACCATTTAACTAATACTAATACTACTACTACTACTACTACTACTACTACTGTCACCTCATATTCTTTACCAAATGGAGTCCTGCATTACATACTATTACTACGCTACTACCACCACTACTACTAATACTACTACATTCTTTACCATACAGAGTCCTGCAGGAATAGGTTTAATATTAGATACTAGTAGTGCTATTACTACTACAAAATACAACATGGACTACTGCTGCTTCTATCCTGTGTAACCTTTACAGGGTTCTCTAATGTGAAATGTCAAGTAAAGTTTTACCACAGGATGTGTTGTCCTAGAACAGCTAGAGCCTGGTTGGTCTTGCAGTGGGAGATGAGCACTTTACTGTTGGCCTGTAGAGAGACAGAGTTACATCACTTTACTGTTGGCTTGTAGAGAGACACAGAGTTACATCACTTTACTGTTGACCTGTAGAGAGACACAGAGTTACATCACTTTACTGTTGGCCTGTAGAGAGACACAGAGTTACATCACTTTACTGTTGACCTGTAGAGAGACACAGAGTTACATCACTTTACTGTTGACCTGTAGAGAGACACAGAGTTACATCACTTTACTGTTGACCTGTAGAGAGACACAGAGTTACATCACTTTACTGTTGGCCTGTAGAGAGACACAGAGTTACATCACTTTACTGTTGACCTGTAGAGAGACACAGAGTTACATCACTTTACTGTTGACCTGTAGAGAGACACAGAGTTACATCACTTTACTGTTGACCTGTAGAGAGACACAGAGTTACATCACTTTACTGTTGGCTTGTAGAGAGACACAGAGTTACATCACTTTACTGTTGGCCTGTAGAGAGACACAGAGTTACATCACTTTACTGTTGACCTGTAGAGAGACACAGAGTTACATCACTTTACTGTTGACCTGTAGAGAGACACAGAGTTACATCACTTTACTGTTGACCTGTAGAGAGACACAGAGTTACATCACTTTACTGTTGGCCTGTAGAGAGACACAGAGTTACATCACTTTACTGTTGGCCTGTAGAGAGACACAGAGTTACATCACTTTACTGTTGACCTGTAGAGAGACACAGAGTTACATCACTTTACTGTTGGCCTGTAGAGAGACACAGAGTTACATCACTTTACTGTTGACCTGTAGAGAGACACAGAGTTACATCACTTTACTGTTGACCTGTAGAGAGACACAGAGTTACATCACTTTACTGTTGGCTTGTAGAGAGACACAGAGTTACATCACTTTACTGTTGGCCTGTAGAGAGACACAGAGTTACATCACTTTACTGTTGACCTGTAGAGAGACACAGAGTTACATCACTTTACTGTTGACCTGTAGAGAGACACAGAGTTACATCACTTTACTGTTGACCTGTAGAGAGACACAGAGTTACATCACTTTACTGTTGGCCTGTAGAGAGACACAGAGTTACATCACTTTACTGTTGGCCTGTAGAGAGACACAGAGTTACATCACTTTACTGTTGACCTGTAGAGAGACACAGAGTTACATCACTTTACTGTTGGCCTGTAGAGAGACACAGAGTTACATCACTTCACTGTTGGCCTGTAGAGAGACACAGAGTTACATCACTTTACTGTTGACCTGTAGAGAGACACAGAGTTACATCACTTTACTGTTGACCTGTAGAGAGACACAGAGTTACATTACTTTACTGTTGGCCTGTAGAGAGAGACAGAGTTACATCACTTTACTGTTGGCCTGTAGAGAGACAGATCAGAAGTTCCTGACCGCACCTGGAGGTAGACAGGGGCCCATTGTGTCTGGATATCTAACAAGTGTAAACAGATCTGGATGGTCAAACCATCATTATACTGTCCTCAAATCATTGACAGGTGGCACCATTGACATATAGCATCAATAAGTGTCTTAAAATAAAAAATCATATTTTCAAAGAACATCTGTCAAATGATTTGCATATAGAGAGGGACCAGGAAGTCTGGTCACAATGTGGACACAGTAGACAGAAAAGGGACACATTTTAAAACAAAAGGGTAGACATGTCAAATGTTGATGAGATAGTGGTTGGATAATGTTGATCGGGTCACAAATACCCCAGGTCAAATACCCCATGCTACCACAAGGTCTACTGATAACAAAACTGTGTGTGTGTTGTTTTCTTCACGTACAGGAACAGGCAGCCCCTCATGCTCCAGTCTTTCCTGAGGGTCATTGTGTAGAACCTTCCACCAGGACAGGAAGTTAGCCTGATGCTCCATGATCACTTCCTGGAGGCGTGACTTCTTGGCACACTTCAAATCACAGCAAACGTTATTTGCAAAGCATATTTCATAACCTAGCTAAAATATACCTCACAGAAACGATAAGAAAGAAAACTGAGATAAAAATAAAGTAAGAAAAAAATGAAGATTAAGTGAAGAATGCCTGAAGACAATCCAGGAGACATGAATGAAGCAGTCCTTCAATGAAAGAAAGAGTTACATGTCTGCTCGGGGTCAGGGATACAAGTCTGTTAGGGGTCAGGGATACATGTCTGTCAGGGGTCAGAGATACATGTCTGTCAGGGGTCAGGGATACATGTCTGTCAGGGGTCAGGGATACATGTCTGTCAGGGGTCAGAGATACATGTCTGTCAGGGGTCAGGGATACATGTCTGTCAGGGGTCAGGGATACATGTCTGTTAGGGGTCAGGGATACATGTCTATCAGGGGTCAGAGATACATGTCTGTCAGGGGTCAGGGATACATGTCTGTCAGGGGTCAGAGATACATGTCTGTCAGGGGTCAGAGATACATGTCTGTCAGGGGTCAGAGATACATGTCTGTCAGGGGTCAGGGATACATGTCTGTCAGGGGTCAGGGATACATGTCTGTTAGGGGTCAGGGATACATGTCTGTCAGGGGTCAGAGATACATGTCTGTCAGGGGTCAGAGATACATGTCTGTCAGGGGTCAGGGATACATGTCTGTCAGGGGTCAGAGATACATGTCTGTCAGGGGTCAGGGATACATGTCTGCTCGGGGTCAGGGATACATGTCTGTTAGGGGTCAGGGATACATGTCTGTCAGGGGTCAGGCATACATGTCTGTCAGGGGTCAGGGATACATGTCTGTTAGGGGTCGGGATACATGTCTGTTAGGGGTCAGGGATACATGTCTATCAGGGGTCAGGGATACATGTCTGTTAGGGGTCAGGGATACCTGTCTGTCAGGGGTCAGGGATACATGTCTGTCAGGGGTCAGGGATACATGTCTGTTAGGGGTCAGGGATACATGTCTGTTAGGGGTCAGGGATACATGTCTGTCAGGGGTCAGGGATACATGTCTGTCAGGGGTCAGGGATACATGTCTGTCAGAGGTCAGAGATACATGTCTGTCAGGGGTCAGGGATACATGTCTGTCAGGGGTCAGGGAATCATGTCTGTTAAGGGTCAGTCCTTCAATGAAAAAAAGAGTAATCACCTTCTGGAAGGTCTTGTGGTCACTCGTCAGATACAACTGTAAAACGCACACACACATTCAGTAAGCATAGTATTAAAGCTGGTGCTTTCTCTAGTTCCATGGTACGTGTCTGTTAGGGGTTAGGGGTCAGACAAACATGTATTTTAAGGGTTAGGGGTCAGGGATACATGTCGGTTAGAGTTAGGGGTCAGGGATACATGTCTGTTAGGGGTCAGGGACACATGTCTGTTAGGGGTCAGGGATACATATCTGTTAGGGGTTAGGGGTCAGGGTTACATGTCTGTTAAGGGTTAGGGGTCAGGGTTACATGTCTGTTAGGGGTCAGGGTTACATGTCTGTTAGGTGTTAGGGGTCAGGGTTACATGTCTGTTAGGGGTTAGGGATCAGGGTTACATGTCTGTTAGGGGTTAGGTGTCAGGGTTACATGTCTGTTAGGGGTTAGGGGTCAGGGATACATGTCTGTTAGGGGTTAGGGGGCAGGATTACATGTCTGTTAGGGGTACATGTCTGTTAGGGGTCAGGGGTACATGTCTGTTAGAGGTTAGGGGTACTCTCCCACAGAGATCATATTAAAGAGAATTTAAATGTATGTGTATTAGAGTTCTAATTGTATATTAGAGTTCTAATATGTAGTTCTATGGGTTAGGTTAAATGTATACATTATATTATAGAGGTATAATATGTAGTTCTATGGGTTGGGGTTATATATTATATTATAGAGGTATATAATGTAGTTCTATGGGTTACGGTTAGGTTAATGTATTTTTCTTATAGAGGTCTAATATGTATAGTGTTAGATGTTTATGTGTGTGTGTCTCTGGAACTCACCCCTCCAGCAAAGCCACTAGTTGTTCTGAGGGCGAAACTCTGATTGTAGCGCAGAGGCTCTCCCTCTGCACTGCCATCCACACTGGACACACACCGCAATGTTAAAAAACACCTAGTCCTCTGTGTGTGTGTGTGTGTGTGTGTGTGTGTGTGTGTGTGTGTGTGTGTGTGTGTGTGTGTGTGTGTGTGTGTGTGTGTGTGTGTGTGTGTGTGTGTGTGTGTGTGTGTGTGTGTGTGTGTGTGTGTGTGTGTGTGTGTGTGTGTGTACCTGCTGATGATGAATGCGTTGCGTGTGCATGGTTGCAGACTCCTCCCTCCACTGACCCCACAGGGAGCCTGAATGGCTAGAGAGACAAACAGGGTTTATATTATCATCATCATCACCATCATTATCATCATCACTATCATCGTCATCGTCACTATCATCATCACTGTCATCACCACTATCATCATCGTCACTATCATCACTATCATCATTGTCACTATCATCATTGCTATCATTGCTATCATCATCATTATCATCACTATCAATATCATCAGCATCACTATCATCATTGCTGTCATCGCTGTCATCATTCCTATCATCGCTGTCATCATTGCTATCATCACTGTCATCACTATCATGGTCATCATCACAATCATCACTATTAATATCATCACTATCACCATCATCAGCATCACTATCATCACCATCACTACCATCACTATCATCACCACTATCATCCCCATCATCTTCACTATCACCATCATATTCATCATCACTATCATCATCATCATCAACACTCATCATCGTCGCCACTATCATAACCATCACTATCATCATCACTATCACCACTATCATCATCATCATCACCACCACTATCATTATCATCACTATCATCATCATCACCACTATCATCATCACCACTATCATCATCACCACTATCACCATCATCACTATCATCACTACTATCACCATCACTATCATCATCACTATCACCACTATCATTATCACCACTACCATCATCATCACTATTACCACTATCATCATCATCACTATCATCATCATCATCACCACTACCACTATCATCATCACTATCATCACTATCATCATCACTATCACCACTATCATCATCACTATCACCACTATCATCATCATCATCACTATCATCATTACCACTATCATCATCATCATCATAACTATCACCATCATCACTATCATCATCACTATTACTACTATCATTATCATCACTATCATCATCACTATCACCACTATCATCATCATCATCACTATCATCATTACCACTATCATCATCATCATCATAACTATCACCATCATCACTATCATCATCACTATTACTACTATCACCATCATCACTATCATCACTATCATCATCACTATTACTACTATCATTATCATCACTATCATCATCACTATCATCACCATCATTGGACAGTATCCACATTGGTGACATGTATGAAGCTTGTCTTTTGAAAATCCTAAATATTACTTCTGGCTTAGTGACTGTCCCTCAAGGATATCATCCCCATCATCTTCACTATCACCATCATATTCATCATCACTATCATCATCATCATCAACACTCATCATCGTCGCCACTATCATAACCATCACTATCATCATCACTATCACCACTATCATCATCATCATCACCACCACTATCATTATCATCACTATCATCATCATCACCACTATCATCATCACCACTATCATCATCACCACTATCACCATCATCACTATCATCACTACTATCACCATCACTATCATCATCACTATCACCACTATCATTATCACCACTACCATCATCATCACTATTACCACTATCATCATCATCACTATCATCATCATCATCATCACCACTACCACTATCATCATCACTATCATCACTATCATCATCACTATCATCATCACTATCACCACTATCATCATCATCATCACTATCATCATTACCACTATCATCATCATCATCATAACTATCACCATCATCACTATCATCATCACTATTACTACTATCACCATCATCACTATCATCACTATCATCATCACTATTACTACTATCATTATCATCACTATCATCATCACTATCATCACCATCATTGGACAGTATCCACATTGGTGACATGTATGAAGCTTGTCTTTTGAAAATCCTAAATATTACTTCTGGCTTAGTGACTGTCCCTCAAGGATAGAGTTATGGCACGCGTGTGTGTACCTGGACTAGGCCCCTCCCCCAGGTTGGTCAGGTCAGCGTAGATGCTGACTGAGCAGCTGTTGTCTCCGCACACATTCACCAGCATCACAACATCACCAAAACACACTGCACCTCCCACAGAAACAGACAGGCTAACCTACACACACACACACACACACACACACACACACACACACACACACACACACACACACACACACACACACACACACACACACACACACACACACACACACACACACACACACACACACACACACACACACAACATTATAATTGAGTTATTTAGCAGAAACTTATCCAGAGTGATACAGTTAATGCATTCATCTAGGTGGAACAACTACATATCTCAGTCATAGTAAGTACATTTGTCCTCAATAAAGTAGCTTTCAGAAATGTCAGCTAGTAGGAAAAGACAAGTGGGGACGGGGACGTGGGACAGGGGGGTATAAGACTGACTGATGTCTTATTTAAGATACTCTGACCTGTTTGAGGATGTTTTGTTTGAGGAACCCAGTTTTCTGCACCATCAGCTCTCCCCTCTCCTTCCTATCCAAGAAGTCCTTCAGTGTGTCCTGTGTGGAGAGACACAGCTCAGTGTGTGTGTGTGTGTGTGTGTGTGTGTGTGTGTGTGTGTGTGTGTGTGTGTGTGTGTGTGTGTGTGTGTGTGTGTGTGTGTGTGTGTGTGTGTGTGTGTGTGCGTGCGCGCCTAGGACAGAGACATCAGTGAAGTCCCCAAACAAAAATAATATTGTATAAAAACTAGACGGTAACTTTACAAGTAAAGTTGTAAGTTGTAATGAAAGTTGGTGGAGCTAGCTAAAGCTCTTTACAAGTAAAGTTGTAAGTTGTAATGAAAGTTGGTGAAGCTAGCTAAAGCTCTTTACAAGTAAAGTTGTAAATTGTAATGAAAGTTGGTGGAGCTAGCTAAAGCTCTTTACAAGTAAAGTTGTAAGTTGTAATGAAAGTTGGTGAAGCTAGCTAAAGCTCTTTACAAGTAAAGTTGTAAATTGTAATGAAAGTTGGTGGAGCTAGCTAAAGCTCTTTACAAGTAAAGTTGTAAGTTGTAATGAAAGTTGGTGGAGCTAGCTAAAGCTCTTTACAAGTAAAGTTGTAAGTTGTAATGAAAGTTGGTGGAGCTAGCTAAAGCTCTTTACAAGTAAAGTTGTAAATTGTAATGAAAGTTGGTGGAGCTAGCTAAAGCTCTTTACAAGTAAAGTTGTAAGTTGTAATAAAGTTGGTGGAGCTAGCTAAAGCTCTTTACAAGTAAAGTTGTAAATTGTAATGAAAGTTGGTGGAGCTAGCTAAAGCTCTTTACAAGTAAAGTTGTAAGTTGTAATGAAAGTTGGTGGTGCTAGCTAAAGCTCTTTACAAGTAAAGGTGTAAGTTGTAATGAAAGTTGGTGGAGCTAGCTAAAGCTCTTTACAAGTAAAGTTGTAAGTTGTAATGAAAGTTGGTGGAGCTAGCTAAAGCTCTTTACAAGTAAAGTTGTAAGTTGTAATGAAAGTTGGTGGAGCTAGCTAAAGCTCTTTACAAGTAAAGTTGTAAGTTGTAATGAAAGTTGGTGGAGCTAGCTAAAGCTCTTTACAAGTAAAGTTGTAAGTTGTAATGAAAGTTGGTGGAGCTAGCTAAAGCTCTTTACAAGTAAAGTTGTAAGTTGTAATGAAAGTTGGTGGAGCTAGCTAAAGCTCTTTACAAGTAAAGTTGTAAGTTGTAATGAAAGTTGGTGGAGCTAGCTAAAGCTCTTTACAAGTAAAGTTGTAAGTTGTAATGAAAGTTGGTGGAGCTAGCTAAAGCTCTTTACAAGTAAAGGTGTAAGTTGTAATGAAAGTTGGTGGAGCTAGCTAAAGCTCTTTACAAGTAAAGTTGTAAGTTGTAATGAAAGTTGGTGGAGCTAGCTAAAGCTCTTTACAAGTAAAGTTGTAAGTTGTAATGAAAGTTGGTGGAGCTAGCTAAAGCTCTTTACAAGTAAAGGTGTAAGTTGTAATGAAAGTTGGTGGAGCTAGCTAAAGCTCTTTACAAGTAAAGTTGTAAGTTGTAATGAAAGTTGGTGGAGCTAGCTAAAGCTCTTTATACGTTTGTTTGTGGAAGTGAAAGAAGTGTAAAAATTTCATTTTTAAATACCATTGAAATTCATTTGATGTTGTCAGAAGTTGTTGTCGGTAGTTTGGATATGGTCAGTAGTTAAATGTGTGATCAGAAGTTGTATGGTCAGAAGTTGTGTGGTTGTGGTATGTAATTGTGTGGTTGTTGTCACTAGATATAAGCAGTTGTGTGGTTGCTGTCAGATTGTTGTATGTGGTTGTGGTCAAAACGGCAGCTGTTTGGGAAAGTTTGAAAAACACGTGGTAATGCAGTTACAAAAACAACTGTACCATAAGGTCCGTATTGAATATTTTGATTCCGTAGACGAATAGCCCATACACTAACTTTTCGTGGTAGTGGTCAAAATTGATGTTGTTTGCAAAAATGTTACAGAAAATGTTACAGAAAATGTTGATGTGGTTACTTAAATTTCTGTAAATATTGATCCGAATGTTAAGTTTGGTCCAAACGCCAGATTTGAGTAGCAGAGAAGTATACGAAGCTGGTAAGCTTGGAATATTTTGTCTAAGTGGTTGCAAAGTGGGAATAATTAGCTGATTTGGGTCAAAAGTTGCATGAGAAAATGAAGGTTGGAAGTGATGTCACAATAGGAAGCCTTAGAATCATAATGAAATACCATGAAAGCGGATGGGGGGGGGGGTCAACAAAATGGATTCCATAAAACCTACAGCAGACATAATAAAACATAAACCACACATCATAAAACCTACAGCAGACATCATAAAACCTATACCACACATCATAAAACCTATACCACAAATCAAAAAACATATACCACACATCATAAAACATATACCACATCAAACCTATACAAAACATCATAAAACCTACAGCAGATATCATAAAACAGATACCACACATCATAAATCATACAGCAGACATCATAAAACATATACCACACATCATAAAACCTATACCACACATCATAAAACCTATAGCACATCAAACCTATACAACACATCATAAAATCTATACCACACATCAAACCTATACCACGCATCACAAAACCGATACCACACATCAAATCTATACCACGCATCACAAAACATATACCACATCAAACCTATACCACACATCATAAAACCTATACCACACATCATAAAACCTATACCACACATCATAAAACCTATACCACGCATCATAAATCTATACCACGCATCACAAAACATATACCACATCAAACCTATACCACACATCATAAAACCTATACCACGCATCATAAATCTATACCACGCATCGAAAAGTTGTATACAAACCATTCCGCACCTTCTGAGGCTGGAATGGCGTTTCTAGCATAAAGGCTGTAGGAGGCGCTGGAATAATAATAATAATAATAATAATAAGTAGTATGTCGAATATCTAAGCACCAACTAATATTGCTTTAACGCCAATTTCACATTGTACCAATATATATATATATATATATATATATACCCGTGCCAATATATCTTTCCAACACCGGCTTCTCGGGCATCATCATTTAATTAGCTAGCCATGCCTGTAGCAACTGTGCTCTTCTGGAGACAGACTCACCTCCTCCAATGTAACGTCCTCCCTCCAGTTTCCAACACGGACGTCTGGTCTGTATGTCCTAACGTGAGCCATGGTGGTGCAGATGCTTGTTATGTTTGTGTACTTATTGTAAGTTAGCTAGGTAACTGGCTCGTATTTATCCTCTAGCTCGCCAAGCTCTCCAACCAAAACAACTAGACAAGCTTTGTTGAGTGGTCTCCACGGTAACTGTAATGCGGTGACAGTTCCGCTGTAGTCCACCAGGGGGTGGACTCTTACCGGGAGATCTGGACATGGAGCACCAGCGGTGTTTGACTTGTCTATGCGGTGACTTTACACATTGCATTTACAGCAAAAGAGACACAAATACATCAAAAACACTCTTTAAAGTGTCAGTGTTCCCTCACCTCCCGTTTAGCAACATTTGGAAGACATGGAAGGTGTCAGGATGAACTATATTTGTTCTCTTTTAAAAGGCAGTTGTCAGCAGTGTTGGGGAGTGTGGAACAATGTAATTCAGCGAATAGTATGACTACATTTTCCAGTAGCTTGGTCGTAGTTGGACTAAGTAAAAAAATATTGCTGGTGTTACCAGTAGTTAATATATTTTTTTTCCATGTAGTGGTGTAGATAACTACTGGAATAACCCACTACTTTTTCTGTAAAAGCAAGGAAAATATGGGTGAAGGAGGCGATAATTTCCTTTCTGTTTTGGCATCAGACGTTCCTTATTTTCACTTGAAACATAATTTTTGTTTATCGGCTGAATTACACATTCTGACTCCAGAGTGATCCATTTTTATAATTTGTAGTCTACGATATTTCATATGATACATTTTCACAAAGTAGTTTGTATATAGTGAACTGCTTTTTCAAAGTAACTTCAGTTAAGTAAACAATATGTTTCTTACGTGTAGATTTAGTGTAGCTACTTCTTCTAGTGTAGCATAATTGGTAGTTTGGTAAACCACATTTTCAGAGTAGCTTCCCCAACACTGGTTGTCAGATATATTCAAAAGCCATACCAGTACTGGACCTTGGTTGTTGACAAGAGAAAACTCATAACAAAAATGTTTTTTTTTTAATCGATTTTTTTCTTATGAACAAAAGTAATGATTTTCATATTATCAAAATGTCACAGTTGTAATATAATAAATCTACAAGCATAGCTCTGTACTGTTGATCTAAATACTAAATAAAGGGTCTACTGGGAGTAGATGGCACCCTATTCCCCTATATAGTGTAGTTATTTTGGCCAGAGCCTGAGAGGGAATAGGGTGCCATTTCAGATTGGCCCTGTGTCTTCTGGGGGAGGGGAGCTGGCTCTGTCTGGTGTGGTCTTGTTTGGTCTGGTCCAGTTCAGCCCGGTTTGGTCCAGTTCCGTCTGGCAGTAACAATACAGTGTGAGCGGCAGCAGTGTCTTCTTAGTGGCTGAGAGAGTTAGAACACTGGGACATTCTCAGTCTGAGGCCTTAAAGGTCGTTATCAACCAAATGTCTCAATAAGGTGCAGAGCATTCGATTTGCCTGCTGAGGGAGCAATGTCCACTAAAACCATTGACAACTGCGTGCCGTTTGCAAGGGATTGTTATTGGAATGTTAACTATTTGGTTGTAATATCATCACCTCTTGAAGAGCATAGTCAGAGCTACACATTTCCGACTATTCCATGCAAAACAATTTAGCACATTTAGCTCTATCAGAGTTATACAGCAAGTATCTGCATGTTTTTAATGATCATTAAACATCAATTTATCAATTAATTTCAGCTACGTCAGGGTAGCCTCACGATATCTCTCAATATTGACCACCATTAATTGGATATTTGAGTGATATAATATAACTATACCTGACAAGTATGAGTGGTTAAGGTTAATTTCCCATCCTTTGTGGGTTCTGGCTGTCAAGCAGCAGAAGGGCCCATATGCCAATGTAACGTTACAGTTAGCTGATAATGTTTACTTTTCTAGCTACCGGTAGAAACTTTGTACATTTGTCTAAACATAGTGGTAAGTAGACCTAGTGTACTTTTTTCTCCAACCAACGTAGGCCTACTTAGCAAACATTATCCCCTTTTCAACATTGTTTTTAAGAGTGTTTAATCCCAGCAGCATAGCCTAGTGGTTAGAGCGTTGGACTAGTAACCGGAAGGTTGCAAGTTCAAACCCCCGAGCTGACAAGGTACAAATCTGTCGTTCTGCCCCTGAACAGGCAGTTAACCCACTGTTCCTAGGCTGTCATTGAAAATAAGAATTTGTTCTTAACTGACTTACCTAGTAAAATAAAATGAAAATAAAAATTGCTGCTGACAGACATGATATTGATGGACCATGTCAAATTGGCTAGCTAGCTAACAACAGATCACAGCAATATGGCTAGTTAACAAGCTAATAACAGATCACAGCAATATGGCTAGTTAACAAGCCAACTTTCAGGGGATAAACTAGTTGGCTAAATCCAAATATTGTTTCATTTGCTTGACATCTATAGTGGTGATGACAGTAGTCTGACCGACAATGTAAAACTCTTTCCAAAACCCTAATCTCTGTTGAAGTAGGCTAAATGACATGTTGTCTGCTTTCGCTAGCTACATACCAAATGAATCTGGCTACCTTCATATAGCTGAAAAAACATGATCAATTGATGTTTACCGATTGCTGTAAAACTCTGATGGAGCTAAATGGGGAATAGTAGTTAACATTTATTTAACAATCCCTTGAAAACAGCATATAGTTGTCAATGGTTTTAGCAGAACTGCGGATCTCCTTGCCCCCCAGCAGCAAAATCAAATTATATTGTGACATTTTATTGATAACGAACTGTTGTCTCAGAATCACCAAAACCTGTTCTCCTTTATTCTCATTTATCCTAATTTATTTTCCTTTATCCTGGTTTATTCTCCTTTATTCTCATTTTGTCACGACTTCCGCCGAAGTCGGTTCCTCTCCTTGTTCGGGTGGCATTCGGCGGTCGACGTCACCGGTCTTCTAGCTATCGCCGATCCACCTTTCATTTTCCATTTGTTTTGTCTTGTTTTCCCACACACCTGGTTTACATTCCCTCATTACGTGACGTGTTTAATACCCTCTGTTCCCCCTATGTATGTGTGTGGAATTGTTTGTTGTAAAATGTGTGTGCATTATAGACTGGTTTGCGACAGGTTATTTAGTCAGTTTTTCCTCATTAAACTGCTTCGATTATTACCCAGTTCTGCCCTCCTGCGCCTGACTTCCCTGCAGCCCGTTACGCACCTCTTACACATTTATCCTTGTTTATTCTCATTTGTTCTGGTTTATTCTCATTTATCCTGGATTTTTGCATCCTTTATTCTCATTTGTCCATTGTCCTGGGTTTTTCTCTTTTATTATCCTTTAATCTCCTTTATTATACTTTAATGTACTTTATTCTCATTTATCCTGGTTTAATCTCCTTTAATGTACTTTATTCTCATTTATCCTGGTTTATACTCCTCTATTTTTCTTTGGTCTGGTTTGTTCTCCATTAGTCTCTTTTATCCTGGTTTGTTCTCCTTTAATGTACTTTATTCTCATTTATCCTGATTTATACTCCTCTATTCTTCTTTGGTCTGGTTTGTTCTCCTTTATTCTCCTTTATCCTGGTTTGTTCTCCTTTATTGTCCTTTATCCTGGTTTGTTCTCCTTTGTTATTTTTTGTTGTGGTTTATTCTCCTTTGTCCCGGTATATTTAAGCAATAATACACACGGAGGTGTGGAATATGGCCAATATACCACAGCTAAGGGCTGTTCTTTTGCACGACACAACGAGGAGTGCCTGAATACAGCCCTTAGCCGTGGTATATTGGCCACATACCACAAACCCCTGAGGTGCCTTATTGCTATTATAAACTGGTTACCAACGTAATTAGAGCTGTAAAAATATATGTTTTGTCATACCCGTAGTATACGGTCTGATATACCATGGCTGTCAGCCAATCAGCATTCAGGGCTCAAACCACCCAGTTTATAATCTCCTTCATTCTCATTTATTCTGGTTTATTCTCCTTTATTCTAATTTATTCTCATTTTATTTTCCTTAATTTCCCATTATTCTTGTTTATTCTCCTTCATTCTATTTTATCTTGATTTATTTTCCTTTATTATCCTTTAATACATTTTATTCTCCTCTACTCTCTTTTATCCTGGTTTATTCCGCTTCATTCTCCTTTATAAACCCAGTGAATCGACCTGAGCTATTAACTGATGCGTTAGAAGAAGAACAGGTCCATTTGGTTTCTACAACCAAGTCAGTGTTGCATCTGAGCTGTCATGAGATGGGTGGATGAAGACGGAGAGATGGACAGATCAATTTCTCTGATGATGAGACTCAGCTGTCCCTCTCTAATCCTCCCCCTCTATTTCCCCTCTCCTCACACCGGGGTGTCTTGTTTTAGTTCACTGGAGGATGGGGGGATACGGTCTTCCTGCCGGGTGAAGCTGGAAGAATGGCTCGGTCTGGACGAGCTCTCCCCAGCCTCCGGACCTCGCTGGCGTGCAGGCAGAGTGGAGCAGCGCCCCTTAGCACTAGAGCCTCCTGGTTCTCTTCTGGGGGCCCCTTCAGCATGAACAGTTCACTGTGAGACAGGGGCTTGGGAGGGTGGGGGAGGGGCTTGGGAGGGGGTGACTGAGGGGTGTTTGTAGGGGAAGGTGAGGGGGCCAGAGGAGGTAGAGGTGGAAGGTGGAACTTCGTGAGGCTGGTTGAGTGGCTGGGTCGGGGCCGGCTGTGCCCTGGCTCAGGCCCTCTCTGTTTGGGAGGCAGGGTGGAGCAGCGGCCCTTGGTCCTGGAGTATGCTGAATCTATGAGGGGAGGGCCTCTGGAAAACAGCCTGCTGTCTGCAGCCTTCAGGCCTGCTGGGTGGGTCTTGGCCAGGGGCGTCTCGGGGGAGGCTGTGTCCCCTACTGGGGCAGCTGGAGGGCTGTCTGGGCCTGGTGGCTCGTCCTCCTGCTCCAGTGGGACAGCTCTGGAGACGGGCAGCTCCATGTCAGCTAGGCTCTGGGATGGCTCTGGGTCTGCAGCAAATCAAATCCAACTGTATTTAAGTTACACTGTACAACAACAGAGACATATTAATACAAGTGAAGAGAAAAGTAAAGGATAGACTCTTAGGAAAAAAAGGTGCTATCAAGAACCTAAAAGTGTTCTTTGGCTTTCCCCATAGGAGAACCCTTTGAAGAACCATTTTTGATTCCAGATAGAACCCCTTTTGATTCCATGTTGAACCTTTTCTACAGAGGGTTCTACATGGAACCCAAAGGGATTCTACCTGGAACCAAAAAGGGCTCTGAATGGAACCAAAAAGGATTATCCTATGGAGACAGGAGCAGAACCCTTTTGGAACCCTTTCTTCCTAAGAGTATAGATTTAAAACCAATGAGTGTTTTAAGAAGATGAAACTAGAAAACATGCTCATCATAGGTACCTGACAGATTCAGCAGGTAACTAGGGATTAGGGATTAGTGGTTAGTGTTATTACCTGACAGATTCAGCAGGTATCTAGGGATTAGGGATTAGTGGTTAGTGTTATTACCTGACAGATTCAGCAGGTATCTAGGGATTAGGGATTAGTGGTTAGTGTTATTACCTGACAGATTCAGCAGGTAACTAGGGGTTAAGGGTCAGGGGTTAGTGTTATTACCTGACAGATTCAGCAGGTAACTAGGGATTAGGGATTAGTGGTTAGTGTTATTACCTGACAGATTCAGCAGGTAACTAGGGGTTAAGGGTCAGGGGTTAGTGTTATTACCTGACAGATTCAGCAGGTAACTAGGGGTTAAGGGTCAGGGGTTAGTGTTATTACCTGACAGATTCAGCAGGTAACTAGAGACTAGGGGTCAGGGGTTAGTATTATTACCTGACAGATTCAGCAGGTAACTAGGGGTTAAGGGTCAGGGGTTAGTGTTATTACCTGACAGATTCAGCAGGTAACTAGGGGTTAAGGGTCAGGGGTTAGTGTTATTACCTGACAGAATCAGCAGGTAACTAGAGACTAGGGGTCAGGGGTTAGTATTATTACCTGACAGATTCAGCAGGTAACTAGGGGTTAAGGGTCAGGGGTTAGTGTTATTACCTGACAGATTCAGCAGGTAACTAGGGGTTAAGGGTCAGGGGTTAGTGTTATTACCTGACAGATTCAGCAGGTAACTAGGGGTTAAGGGTCAGGGGTTAGTGTTATTACCTGACAGATTCAGCAGGTAACTAGGGGTTAAGGGTCAGGGGTTAGTGTTATTACCTGACAGATTCAGCAGGTAACTAGAGACTAGGGGTCAGGGGTTAGTATTATTACCTGACAGATTCAGCAGGTAACTAGGGGTTAAGGGTCAGGGGTTAGTGTTATTACCTGACAGATTCAGCAGGTAACTAGGGATTAGGGATTAGTGGTTAGTGTTATTACCTGACAGATTCAGCAGGTAACTAGGGGTTAAGGGTCAGGGGTTAGTGTTATTACCTGACAGATTCAGCAGGTAACTAGGGGTTAAGGGTCAGGGGTTAGTGTTATTACCTGACAGATTCAGCAGGTAACTAGAGACTAGGGGTCAGGGGTTAGTATTATTACCTGACAGATTCAGCAGGTAACTAGGGGTTAAGGGTCAGGGGTTAGTGTTATTACCTGACAGATTCAGCAGGTAACTAGGGATTAGGGATTAGTGGTTAGTGTTATTACCTGACAGATTCAGCAGGTAACTAGGGTTAAGGGTCAGGGGTTAGTGTTATTACCTGACAGATTCAGCAGGTAACTAGAGACTAGGGGTCAGGGGTTAGTATTATTACCTGACAGATTCAGCAGGTAACTAGGGGTTAAGGGTCAGGGGTTAGTGTTATTACCTGACAGATTCAGCAGGTAACTAGGGGTTAAGGGTCAGGGGTTAGTGTTATTACCTGACAGATTCAGCAGGTAACTAGAGACTAGGGGTCAGGGGTTAGTATTATTACCTGACAGATTCAGCAGGTAACTAGGGGTTAAGGGTCAGGGGTTAGTGTTATTACCTGACAGATTCAGCAGGTAACTAGGGATTAGGGATTAGTGGTTAGTGTTATTACCTGACAGATTCAGCAGGTAACTAGGGGTTAAGGGTCAGGGGTTAGTGTTATTACCTGACAGATTCAGCAGGTAACTAGAGACTAGGGGTCAGGGGTTAGTATTATTACCTGACAGATTCAGCAGGTAACTAGGGGTTAAGGGTCAGGGGTTAGTGTTATTACCTGACAGATTCAGCAGGTAACTAGGGGTTAAGGGTCAGGGGTTAGTGTTATTACCTGACAGATTCAGCAGGTAACTAGAGACTAGGGGTCAGGGGTTAGTATTATTACCTGACAGATTCAGCAGGTAACTAGGGGTTAAGGGTCAGGGGTTAGTGTTACTACCTGACAGATTCAGCAGGTAACTAGGGGTTAAGGGTCAGGGGTTAGTGTTATTACCTGACAGATTCAGCAGGTAACTAGGGGTTAAGGGTCAGGGGTTAGTGTTATTACCTGACAGATTCAGCAGGTAACTAGGGGTTAAGGGTCAGGGGTTAGTGTTATTACCTGACAGATTCAGCAGGTAACTAGGGGTTAAGGGTCAGGGGTTAGTGTTATTACCTGACAGATTCAGCAGGTAACTAGAGACTAGGGGTCAGGGGTTAGTATTATTACCTGACAGATTCAGCAGGTAACTAGGGGTTAAGGGTCAGGGGTTAGTGTTATTACCTGACAGATTCAGCAGGTAACTAGGGATTAGGGATTAGTGGTTAGTGTTATTACCTGACAGATTCAGCAGGTAACTAGGGTTAAGGGTCAGGGGTTAGTGTTATTACCTGACAGATTCAGCAGGTAACTAGGGGTTAAGGGTCAGGGGTTAGTGTTATTACCTGACAGATTCAGCAGGTAACTAGAGACTAGGGGTCAGGGGTTAGTATTATTACCTGACAGATTCAGCAGGTAACTAGGGGTTAAGGGTCAGGGGTTAGTGTTATTACCTGACAGATTCAGCAGGTAACTAGGGATTAGGGATTAGTGGTTAGTGTTATTACCTGACAGATTCAGCAGGTAACTAGGGGTTAAGGGTCAGGGGTTAGTGTTATTACCTGACAGATTCAGCAGGTAACTAGAGACTAGGGGTCAGGGGTTAGTATTATTACCTGACAGATTCAGCAGGTAACTAGGGGTTAAGGGTCAGGGGTTAGTGTTATTACCTGACAGATTCAGCAGGTAACTAGGGGTTAAGGGTCAGGGGTTAGTGTTATTACCTGACAGATTCAGCAGGTAACTAGAGACTAGGGGTCAGGGGTTAGTATTATTACCTGACAGATTCAGCAGGTAACTAGGGGTTAAGGGTCAGGGGTTAGTGTTATTACCTGACAGATTCAGCAGGTAACTAGGGATTAGGGATTAGTGGTTAGTGTTATTACCTGACAGATTCAGCAGGTAACTAGGGGTTAAGGGTCAGGGGTTAGTGTTATTACCTGACAGATTCAGCAGGTAACTAGAGACTAGGGGTCAGGGGTTAGTATTATTACCTGACAGATTCAGCAGGTAACTAGGGGTTAAGGGTCAGGGGTTAGTGTTATTACCTGACAGATTCAGCAGGTAACTAGGGGTTAAGGGTCAGGGGTTAGTGTTATTACCTGACAGATTCAGCAGGTAACTAGAGACTAGGGGTCAGGGGTTAGTATTATTACCTGACAGATTCAGCAGGTAACTAGGGGTTAAGGGTCAGGGGTTAGTGTTATTACCTGACAGATTCAGCAGGTAACTAGGGGTTAAGGGTCAGGGGTTAGTGTTATTACCTGACAGATTCAGCAGGTAACTAGGGGTTAAGGGTCAGGGGTTAGTGTTATTACCTGACAGATTCAGCAGGTAACTAGGGGTTAAGGGTCAGGGGTTAGTGTTATTACCTGACAGATTCAGCAGGTAACTAGAGACTAGGGGTCAGGGGTTAGTATTATTACCTGACAGATTCAGCAGGTAACTAGGGATTAGGGATTAGTGGTTAGTGTTATTACCTGACAGATTCAGCAGGTAACTAGGGGTTAAGGGTCAGGGGTTAGTATTATTACCTGACAGATTCAGCAGGTAACTAGGGGTTAAGGGTCAGGGGTTAGTGTTATTACCTGACAGATTCAGCAGGTAATTAGAGACTAGGGGTCAGGGGTTAGTATTATTACCTGACAGATTCAGCAGGTAACTAGGGGTTAAGGGTCAGGGGTTAGTGTTATTACCTGACAGATTCAGCAGGTAACTAGGGATTAGGGATTAGTGGTTAGTGTTATTACCTGACAGATTCAGCAGGTAACTAGGGGTTAAGGGTCAGGGGTTAGTGTTATTACCTGACAGATTCAGCAGGTAACTAGGGGTTAAGGGTCAGGGGTTAGTGTTATTACCTGACAGATTCAGCAGGTAACTAGGGGTTAAGGGTCAGGGGTTAGTGTTATTACCTGACAGATTCAGCAGGTAACTAGAGACTAGGGGTCAGGGGTTAGTATTATTACCTGACAGATTCAGCAGGTAACTAGGGGTTAAGGGTCAGGGGTTAGTGTTATTACCTGACAGATTCAGCAGGTAACTAGGGATTAGGGATTAGTGGTTAGTGTTATTACCTGACAGATTCAGCAGGTAACTAGGGGTTAAGGGTCAGGGGTTAGTGTTATTACCTGACAGATTCAGCAGGTAACTAGAGACTAGGGGTCAGGGGTTAGTATTATTACCTGACAGATTCAGCAGGTAACTAGGGGTTAAGGGTCAGGGGTTAGTGTTATTACCTGACAGATTCAGCAGGTAACTAGGGGTTAAGGGTCAGGGGTTAGTGTTATTACCTGACAGATTCAGCAGGTAACTAGAGACTAGGGGTCAGGGGTTAGTATTATTACCTGACAGATTCAGCAGGTAACTAGGGGTTAAGGGTCAGGGGTTAGTGTTATTACCTGACAGATTCAGCAGGTAACTAGGGATTAGGGATTAGTGGTTAGTGTTATTACCTGACAGATTCAGCAGGTAACTAGGGGTTAAGGGTCAGGGGTTAGTGTTATTACCTGACAGATTCAGCAGGTAACTAGGGGTTAAGGGTCAGGGGTTAGTGTTATTACCTGACAGATTCAGCAGGTAACTAGAGACTAGGGGTCAGGGGTTAGTATTATTACCTGACAGATTCAGCAGGTAACTAGGGGTTAAGGGTCAGGGGTTAGTGTTATTACCTGACAGATTCAGCAGGTAACTAGGGATTAGGGGTCAGGGGTTAGTGTTATTACCTGACAGATTCAGCAGGTAACTAGGGGTTAAGGGTCAGGGGTTAGTGTTATTACCTGACAGATTCAGCAGGTAACTAGGGATTAGGGGTCAGGGGTTAGTGTTATTACCTGACAGATTCAGCAGGTAACTAGGGACTAGGGGTCAGGGGTTAGTATTATTACCTGACAGATTCAGCAGGTAACTAGGGGTTAAGGGTCAGGGGATAGTGTTATTACCTGACAGATTCAGCAGGTAACTAGGGGTTAAGGGTCAGGGGTTAGTGTTATTACCTGACAGATTCAGCAGGTAACTAGGGACTAGGGGTCAGGGGTTAGTATTATTACCTGACAGATTCAGCAGGTAACTAGGGACTAGGGGTCAGGGTTTAGTGTTATTACCTGACAGATTCAGCAGGTAACTAGGGACTAGGGGTCAGGGTTTAGTGTTATTACCTGACAGATACAGCTGGTCCATAACAGAGTCCAGATCCACAACGGAGACTTCCTCCTGGTCTGGCCCTTCTCCTCCTCTGTCTCCTTCTGCTACTTCTCTCCCGTCTTCTCCTCCTTCTCCCACTCCTTCGCTCTGCTCTTCTGACCCTTCTTCTTTCCCCTCTTCTCCTCTCCCATCTTTTCCCCCTCCTTCTCCTCCTTCTGCTGGGTCAATGCTCTCTGGGCTCTCCAGGGTTTGTCCTGATCTGTCCATCTTCTCCTCCTCCGTCCCCTCTTCTCCCACTGACCCCTCCACCACTATGTCAATGTGTGAGTGTGTGTTCTGTGTTTGTGCAGGTTGTCGTGTGGGGGAGCGGTGTGGAAGTCTGGAGCGTAGGGCCTCCTGTTCATCCTGAACAAGGAACTCCATCAGCAACATGTTCTCTTTCCTGACCTGTTCTCTAAGAGAACGAGGAACGTCAGGGATCAACCAGGCCACCAGCATGCTCAGGAACATCGCCAGGTTCTACAACAGAAAGGGTCGACATTAGATCCATTACATGAAATACAACAGAAAGGTTCTACATGAAATACAACAGAAAGGTTCTACATGTAATACAACAGAACGGTTCTACATGAAATACAACAGAAAGGTTCTACATGAAATACAACAGAAAGGTTCTACATGAAATACAACAGAAAGGTTCTACATGAAATACAACAGAAAGGTTATACATGAAATACAACAGAAAGGTTCTACATTAGATCCAACAGAAAGGTTCTACATGAAATACAACAGAAAGGTTCTACATGAAATACAACAGAAAGGTTCTACATGAAATACAACAGAAAGGTTCTACATGAAATACAACAGAAAGGTTCCACATTAGATCCAACAGAAAGGTTCTACATGAAATACAACAGAAAGGTTCCACATTAGATCCAACAGAAAGGTTCTACATTAGATCCAACAGAAAGGTAGATACAACAGAAAGGTTGTTTCTTTGTGTTCTGGAACGCAGCCCTGTTTCTTTGTGTTCTGGAACGTAGCCCTGTTTCTTTGTGTTCTGGAACGCAGCCCTGTTTCTTTGTGTTCTGGATCGTAGCCCTGTTTCTTTGTGTTCTGGATCGTAGCCCTGTTTCTTTGTGTTCTGGAACGTAGCCCTGTTTCTTTGTGTTCTGTAACGTAGCCCTGTTTCTTTGTGTTCTGGAACGTAGCCCTGTTTCTTTGTGTTCTGGAACGTAGCCCGGTTTCTTTGTGTTCTGAAACGTAGCCCTGTTTCTTTGTGTTCTGGAACGTAGCCCTGTTTCTTTGTGTTCTGGAACGTAGCCCTGTTTCTTTGTGTTCTGGAACGTAGCCCTGTTTCTTTGTGTTCTGGAACGTAGCCCGGTTTCTTTGTGTTCTGGAACGTAGCCCGGTTTCTTTGTGTTCTGGAACGTAGCCCTGTTTCTTTGTGTTCTGGAACGTAGCCCTGTTTCTTTGTGTTCTGGAACGTAGCCCTGTTTCTTTGTGTTCTGGAACGTAGCCCTGTCTTTCATTTTTGTTCATTGATTTCACCTGTGTTTGTTTCTCACCTGGTCTCATCAGCTCCTTATTTAGTTCAGTTCTTTCTGTTTGTATGGTTGTGAGGCATTGTTTGTTTGACCATTGCCTGCCTGTGTTTGACCATTGCTTGCCTGTGGTTGACCATTGCCTGCCTGTGTTTGACCGTTGCCTGCCTGTGTTTGACCGTTGCCTGCCTGTGGTTGACCGTTGCCTGCCAGTGTTTGACCGTTGCCTGCCTGTGGTTGACCACTGCCTGCCTGTGTTTGACCATTGCCTGCCTGTGTTTGACCATTGCCTGCCTGTGTTTGACCATTGCCTGCCTGTGTTTGACCATTGCCTGCCTGTGTTTGACCGTTGCCTGCCTGTGTTTGACCGTTGCCTGCCTGTGTTTGACCGTTGCCTGCCTGTGTTTGACCGTTGCCTGCCTGTGTTTGACCGTTGCCTGCCTGTGTTTGACCGTTGCCTGCCTGTGTTTGACCGTTGCCTGCCTGTGGTTGACCATTGCCTGCCTGTGGTTGACCATTGCCTGCCTGTGGTTGACCATTGCCTGCCTTCTGTGAAGCCTTAAAAATCTGCCGTGTTCTGCTCACATTTTTCTCCCCGAGTAGTGAATCTACTCCCTGTTCTCGCCGAGTAGTGAATCTACACCTTGTTCTCCCCGAGTAGTGGATCTACTCCCTGTTCTCCCTGTGTAGTGAATCTACACCCTGTTCTCCCAGAGTAGTGGGTCTACACCCTGTTCTCCCAGAGTATTCATTACAAAAGGTTCTACATTATGATACAACAGGTTATTTAACAGAAAGGTTCTACATTATCACCACTTTCAGGTTATAGGCTTTGGATTGATGATGAAGTCAGGGATTGGGCTCAGAAGACAGGGCTGGATTGATACTGAGCTCAGGGGTTAGGGTCAGGGGTTAGGGTCAAGGGTTAGCAGTGGTCTGTACCTGAAAGAAGATGACAAATGCCAATCGAGCTGCCAGGACAGACCAGTACTGTTTAGAGAAGGAGTAGGGCTGAGCTCCCCAAGGTGGATCCCTGTAGTCTTTATATCTGAGAGACAGAGACATTAGAGGTCAGAGTTAGAGAACAGCGTTAGAGGTCAGGGTTAGAGGTTAGAAGGAGTAGGGCTGAGCTCCCCAAGGTGGATCCCTGTAGTCTTTATATCTGAGAGACAGAGACATTAGAGGTCAGAGTTAGAGAACAGCGTTAGATGTCAGGGTTAGAGAACAGCGTTAGAGGTCAGGGTTAGAGAACAGCATTAGAGGTCAGGGTTAGAGAACAGCGTTAGAGGTCAGGGTTAGAGGACAGCATTAGAGGTCAGGGTTAGAGAACAGCATTAGAGGTCAAGGTTAGAGAACAGCGTTAGAGGTCAGGGTTAGAGAACAGCGTTAGAGGTCAGGGTTAGAGAACAGCGTTAGGGGTCAGGGTTAGAGAACAGCAATAGAGGTCAGGGTTAGAGAACAGCATTAGAGGTCAGGGTTAGAGAACAGCGTTAGAGGTCAGAGTTAGAGAACAGCATTAGAGGTCAGGGTTAGAGAACAGCGTTAGAGGTCAGGGTTAGAGAACAGCATTAGAGGTCAGGGTTAGAGAACAGCATTAGAGGTCAGGGTTAGAGAACAGCATTAGAGGTCAGGGTTAGAGAACAGCGTTAGAGGTCAGGGTTAGAGAACAGCGTTAGATGTCAGGGTTAGAGAACAGCGTTAGGGGTCAGGGTTAGAGAACAGCATTAGAGGTCAGGGTTAGAGAACAGCGTTAGAGGTCAGGGTTAGAGAACAGCGTTAGAGGTCAGGATTAGAGAACAGCGTTAGAGGTCAGGGTTAGAGAACAGCATTAGTGGTCAGGGTTAGAGAACAGCATTAGAGGTCAGGGTTAGAGACCAGCATTAGAAGTCAGGGTTAGAGAACAGCGTTAGAGAACAGCATTAGAGGTCCGGGTTAGAGAACAGCATTAGAGGTCAGGGTTAGACAACAGCATTAGAGGTCAGGGTTAGAGAACCACATTAGAGGTCAGGGTTAGAGAACAGCGTTAGAGGTCAGGGTTAGAGAACAGCATTAGAGGTCAGGGTTAGAGAACAGCATTCGAGGTCAGGGTTAGAGAACAGCATTAGAGGTCAGGGTTAGAGAACAGCATTAGAGGTCAGGGTTAGTACAGTGTTAGAGAACATAATTAGAGGTCAGGGTTAGAGAACAGCATTAGAGGTCAGGGTTAGAGAACAGCATTAGAGGTCAGGGTTAGAGAACAGCGTTAGAGGTCAGGGTTAGAGAACAGCGTTAGAGATCAGGGTTAGAGAACAGCGTTAGAGGTCAGGGTTAGAGAACAGCGTTAGAGAACAGCATTAGAGGTCCGGGTTAGAGAACAGCATTAGAGGTCAGGGTTAGAGAGCAGTGTTAGAGAACAGCATTAGAGGTCAGGGTTAGAGAGCAGTGTTAGAGAACAGCATTAGAGGTCAGGGTTAGAGAACAGCATTAGAGGTCAGGGTTAGAGAACAGCATTAGTGGTCAGGGTTAGAGAACAGCATTAGAGGTCAGGGTTAGAGAACAGCATTAGAGGTCAGGGTTAGAGAACAGCATTAGAGGTCAGGGTTAGAGAACAGCATTAGAGGTCAGGGTTAGAGAGCAGTGTTAGAGAACAGCATTCGAGGTCAGGGTTGGAGAACAGCATTCGAGGTCATAGTTACCTGCATATGGTGACTCCAGTAAATAGTGTAGAGGAGGGGGAGGAATCAGCCTCAAAGTTGGACACGTTAAAGTAGGACAGGGAGTGTTCTGTGAATCCGTGCATGCTGCCAGTCTGACTGTACATGTACTGGTACACCGTCCGAGGAATGAAGTCAGAGGTGAACGAGATCACAAAGGCCTGAAGAAGAGAGCAACAAACAGACTGACGAGCTGAATACCAGGTCTCTCTCTCTCTAAAGGGATTTATTGGCATGAGAATAATATGGTGGGACAAATGGAACAGACAATAAACAAGGGAAACATCAGTAAACATTACAATCGCAAAGGTTTTAATAAGAAATAGACATTTGCAATCTCTCCATCACACACACACACACACACAGTGAAGGATATCTCATCAAAATAATGAATTATCTACAAAAAACACGCACACAGACACACACACAGACACGCACACACGCGCAGACACACACAGACACACGCACGCACGCACACAGACACACGCACACGAGACTTACATTTGTAATGACAGAAAACTTGCTGATTCCAATGAGAATGTTGAACCAAATTCCTGGAGAGATGAGAGGGAGAGGAGGAGAGAAGGAGAGAAGGAGAGGAGGAGAGAAGGAGAGGAGGAGGGGAGGATAGAAGGAGAGGAGGAGAGAAGGAGAGGAGGAATGTGACAGAGACCGAAGGAGAGGAGGAATGTGACAGAGACCGAAGGAGAGGAGGAATGTGACAGAGACCAAAGGAGAGGAGGAATGTGACAGAGAAGGAGAGGAGGAATGTGACAGAAGGAGAGGATGAATTTGACAGAAAAAGAGAATGAGAGGGGGAATGTGACAGAGAAGGAGAGGAGGAATGTGACAGAGAAGGAGATGAGGAATGTGACAGAGAAGGAGATGAGGAATGTGAGATTGTGTTACAGTTTGAAGTTGTTTGATTGTGGTTCATGTGTGGTTACGTCATGATTGTCTTGCAGTTGACTGTGAGGTGGCTGAGGTGGCTGTGTTGTGGATGTATTGTATTGCGGTTGTGTTGTGATCAGTACCTATGTCTTTGCAGCGCACAGCATCTGGGCGACGGATCTCTGTGGTGAACTTGGCAGCGTCGAGGCGGATCTCAATCACGTTGTTGAGCAGAGCAAAGAGAGGAGCCAGAGGGAACGATGCCACGAAGATGGTGACAAACCCATACTGGATTACTGCACACACACATACACACTGTTTGTTAATTGTTCACTTTCCATGTACACTTTGGGTGCATGTGTGTGTGCGTGCTTGACTCACTCATCTCCATGTATTCCGGGCTAAGCCCCTCATAGGGATCCAGAGAGAAGTCTTTGTCCCACTGTTGCTTTGGCCTCTTCGTCTCCTCCTCATCCTCATCTTCCTCTCCTCCTTTATCCTTCTCCTTGTATGTTCTGTACATTTTTTTTAGCTTACTGCAGAGAGAGAAAGTGATAGAGACAGAGAGAGAATTAAATGAGTTATACAGTGCAGTAGACATTACAGTGCATTGAGACAGTATTCAGACCATGACTTTTTGTTACGTTACAGCCTTATTCTAAAATTAATTAAATTGTTTTAATTTACACACAATACCCCATAATGACAAATAAAAAACAGGTTTAAGAAATGTTTGCAAATGTAAAAAGAAAAAAAATGAAATATCACATTTACATAAGTATTCAGACCCTTTACTCAGTGCCTCTGGCAGCGATTACGGTCTCGAGTCTTCTTGGGTATGATGCTACACACTTGGCACAGCTTTATTTGGTGAGTTTCTCCCATTCTTCTCTGCAGATCCTCTCAAGCTCTGTCAGGTTGGATGGGGATGCGTCCCTGCACAGCTATTTTCAGGTCTCCAGAGATGTTGGATTGGGTTCAAGTCCAGGCTCTGGCTGGGCCACTCAAGGACATTCAGAGACTTGTCCCGAAGCCACTCCTGCGTTGTCTTGGCTGTGTGCTGAGGGTCGTTTTCCAGTTGGAAGATTAACCTTTGGCCCAGTCTGAGGTCCTGAGCGCTCTGAAGCAGGTTTTCATCAAGGATCTCTCTGTACTTTGCTTTGTTCATCTTTCCCTTGATCCTGACTAGTCTCCCAGTCCCTGCTGCTGATTAGTGCCTTTTGTCCAGCTCTATACCATAAAGGCCTGATTGGTGGAGTGCTGCAGAGATGGTTTTCCTTCTGGAACGTTCTCCGATCTCCCCAGAGGAATTCTGGAACTCTGTCAGCGTGACCATCGGGTTCTTCAACTCCCTGAGCAAGGCCCTTCTCCCCGATTGCTGAGTTTGGCTGGGTCGCCAGCTCTAGGAAGGGTCTTGGTGCATCCAAACTTCTTCCATTTAAGAATGATGGAGGCCACTGTGTTCTGGGGACCTTCAATGCTGCAGAAATGTTTTGGTACCCTTCCCCAGATCTGTGCCTCGACTCCTTCCTGTCTCGGAGCTCTACGGACAACTCCTTTGACCTCATTGCTTGGTTTTTGCTCTGACATGCACTGTCAACTCTGAGACCTTATATAGACAGGTGTGTGCCTTTCCAAATCATGTCCAATCAATTGAATGTACCACAGGTGGACTCCTATGAAGTTGTAAAAACATCAAGTATGATCAATGGAAACAGGATGATTCCCGAGCTCAATTTCGAGTCTCATAGCAAAGGCTCTGAATATGTAAATAACGTATTTCTGTTTAAAAAATAAAAAGTGTTTTTGCTTTTACATTATGGGGTATTGTGAGGAAAAATAATTATTTATTCAATTAAGGCTGGAAGGTAACAACATCTGGAATAAGGGAAGGGGTCTGAATACTTTCCGAATGCCCTGTATTTTGTTTTTTAGCTGTAAGCTGTATTTACTTAGGGTTATGTAGGGTAAATATATATGTGTATATATATAGGGTTATGTAGGGTAAATATATATATATATATATACACACAGTGCCTTGCGAAAGTATTCGGCCCCCTTGAACTTTGCGACCTTCTGCCACATTTTAGGCTTCAAACATCATGATATAAAACTGTATTTCTTTGTGAAGAATCAACAACAATTGGGACACAATCATGAAGTGGTACGACATTTATTGGATATTTCAAACTTTTTTAACAAATCAAAAACTGAAAAATTGGGCGTGCAAAATTATTCAGCCCCCTTAAGTTAATACTTTGTAGCGCCACCTTTTGCTGCGATTACAGCTGTAAGTCGCTTGGGGTATGTCTCTATCAGTTTTGCACATCGAGAGACTGACATTTTTTTCCCATTCCTCCTTGCAAAACAGCTCGAGCTCAGTGAGGTTGGATGGAGAGCATTTGTGAACAGCAGTTTTCAGTTCTTTCCACAGATTCTCGATTGGATTCAGGTCTGGATTTTGACTTGGCCATTCTAACACCTGGATATGTTTATTTTTGAACCATTCCATTGTAGATTTTGCTTTATGTTTTGGATCATTGTCTTGTTGGAAGACAAATCTCCGTCCCAGTCTCAGGTCTTTTGCAGACTCCATCAGGTTTTCTTCCAGAATGGTCCTGTATTTGGCTCCATCTATCTTCCCATCAATTTTAACCATCTTCCCTGTCCCTGCTGAAGAAAAGCAGGCCCAAACCATGATGCTGCCACCACCATGTTTGACAGTGGAGATGGTGTGTTCAGGGTGATGAGCTGTGTTGCTTCCACATGTTTGGTGTGTCTCCCAGGTGGCTTGTGGCAAACTTTAAACAACACTTTTTATGGATATCTTTAAGAAATGGCTTTCTTCTTGCCACTCTTCCATAAAGGCCAGATTTGTGCAATATACGACTGATTGTTGTCCTATGGACAGAGTCTCCCACCTCAGCTGTAGATCTCTGCAGTTCATCCAGAGTGATCATGGGCCTCTTGGCTGCATCTCTGATCAGTCTTCTCCTTGTATGAGCTGAAAGTTTAGAGGGACGGCCAGGTCTTGGTAGATTTGCAGTGGTCTGATACTCCTTCCATTTCAATATTATCGCTTGCACAGTGCTCCTTGGGATGTTTAAAGCTTGGGAAATTTTTTTGTATCCAAATCCAGCTTTAAACTTCTTCACAACAGTATCTCGGACCTGCCTGGTGTATTCCTTGTTCTTCATGATGCTCTCTGCCATTTAACGGACCTCTGAGACTATCACAGTGCAGGTGCATTTATACGGAGACTTGATTACACACAGGTGGATTGTATTTATCATCATTAGTCATTTAGGTCAACATTGGATCATTAAGAGATCCTCACTGAACTTCTGGAGAGAGTTTGCTGCACTGAAAGTAAAGGGGCTGAATAATTTTGCACGCCCAATTTTTCAGTTTTTGATTTGTTAAAAAAGTTTGAAATATCCAATAAATGTCGTTCAACTTCATGATTGTGTCCCACTTGTTGTTGATTCTTCACAAAAAAATACAGTTTTATATCTTTATGTTTGAAGCCTGAAATGTGGCAAAAGGTCGCAAAGTTCAAGGGGGCCGAATACTTTCGCAAGGCACTGTATGTATATATATATATGGTTATGTAGTGTATATATAGGGATATGTATGGTATATATATATGTATATATATATAGGGTTATGTAGGGTATATATATGTATATATAGGGTTATGTAGGGTATATATATTGGGGCAAAAAAGTATTTAGTCAGCCACCAATTGTGCAAGTTCTCCCACTTAAAAAGATGAGAGAGGCCTGTAATTTTTATCATATGTACACTCCAACTATAACAGACTAAATGAGAAGAAAAATCCAGAAAATCACATTGTAGCATTTTTAATGAATTTATTTGCAAATTATGGTGGAAAATAAGTATTTGGTCACCTACAAACAAGCAAGATTTCTGGCTCTGTGGATCTGTTGGGGCGGTATGCAAATTGGAGTGGTTCTAGAGTTTCTGGGATAATGGTGTTGATGTGAGCCATGACCAGCCTTTCAAAGCATTTCATGGCTAGAGACGTGAGTGCTAAGGTTGGTAGTCATTTATGCAGGTTAGCTTAGTGTTCTTGGGCACAGGGACTATGGTGGTCTGCTTGAAACATGTTGGTATTACAGACTCGGACAGGGAGAGGTTGAAAATGTCAGTGAAGACGCTTGCCAGTTGGTCAGCGCATGCTCGCGGTACACGTCCTGGTAATCTGTATGGCCCTGCAGCCTTGTGAATGTTGACCTGTTTAAAGGGCTTACTGACATCGGCTGTGGAGAGCATGATCACACAGTGGTCCGGAACAGCTGATGCTCTCATGCATGTTTCAGTGTTACTTGCCTCGAATCGAGCATAGAAGCTATTTAGCTGGTCTGGTTGGCTTGTGTTACTGGGCAGCTCTCGGCTGTGCTTCCCTAGTCTGTAATAGTTTGCAAGCCCTACCACATCCGACGAGTGTCAGAGCCGGGTATAGTACGATTCGATCTAAGTCCTGTATTGAAGCTTCTGGGTTAGAGTCCCGCTCCTTGAAAGTGGCAGCTCTACCCTTTAGCTCAGTGGATATGTTGCCTGTAATCCATTGCTTCTGGTTGGGGTATGTATGCATGGTCACTGTGGGGATGATGTCATCAATGCACTTATTGATGAAGCCAGTACTGATGAGGTATACTACTCAATGCCATCGGAAGAATTCCAGAACATATTCCAGTCTGTGATAGCAAAACAGTCCTGTAGCTTAGCATCTACTTGTAAGCAAGAATCAGGAGGATACAATAATGGTCAGATTTGCCAAACGGAGGGCGAGGGAGAGCTTTGTACGGATCTCTGTGTGTGGAGTAAAGGAGGTCTATTTTTCCCCTCTGGTTGCACATTTAATATGCTGATAGAGATGAAGTAAAACTGATTTAAGTTTAAGTTTCCCTGCATTAAAGTCCCCGGCCACTGCGCCGCCTCTGGATGAGCGTTGTCCTGTTTGCTTAAGCCCTATACAGCTCATTGAGTGCGTTCTTAGTGCCAGCATCGGTCTGTGGTGGTATGTAGACAGCTACAAAAAATACAGATGAAATCTCTCTCGGTAAATATTGTGGTCTATAACTGATCATGAGATCCTCTACCTCAGGCGAGCAAAACCCTGAGACTTCCTTAGATATCGTGCACCAGCTGTTGTTTACAAATATGCATAGGCCCCCGCCCCGTGTCTTACCAGAGGCTGCTGTTGTATGCTGCCGATAGTGTATAACCCTCCAACTGTATGTTCTTAATGTCGCCGTTCAGCCATTTTAAGATTTTAAGATAGTTATGTATTTATGAACTAACTAACTACTAATGTTAAAATAGCCATGTAACCCATTTATAGATATGAGAAAGCTAACTATTAGCGTTATGGCATCTATTTACAGATATGAGCTAGGTAACGTTAAAGCTACCTCTCAGACTGTTCCAAACTGTAATTGACATATAAGCGATAGTACTTGTTTGTATGTGTGTGTGTTTGTGTGTGTGTATATACATACGGTATAACAATCTCGAACACGTTGTTCTGGATGAGTTGTTTTCCCAACATGATCATACTAAGCTGGATACACAGCTCTATCAGACAGCCTGGTGGGGCACACTGTGGAGAAAATACGCACACACGCAAACAGCATTAGTGTGTGTGTGTGTGTTTGTGTGCACATGTGTGTGTGTGTGTTGTAGTGAACCCACCTCCTCCATGCGGAAGTGGCCAAACAAGTAGACATAGTCCCCTGGAGGTCCAGCAAACCTACAGAGCGAGAGGGAGGAGGGGAGAGAGGCACATACAGTGCATTGGGAAAGCATTCAGACCCCTTGACTTTTTCCACATGTTTTTACGTTACAGCCTTATTCAGACGTATTTACTAAACTTTTACCCTCAATCTAAACACAATACCCCAAACTCATCAATCAGCTAAGAACCCTGGAACTAAACACCTCCCTCTGCAACTGGATCCTGGATTTCCTGAAGGGCCGCCCCCAGGTGGTAAGGGTAGGTTACAACACATCCGCAATGTTGATCCTCAACACAATACTCCACAATGACAAAGCAAAAACAGGTTTTAAAAATCAAATCAAATTTGATTTGTCACATACACATGGTTAGCAGATGTTAATGCGAAATGCTTGTGCTTCTAGTTCCGACAATGCAGTAATAACCAACAAGTAATCTAACTAACAATTCCAAAACTAATTTCTTATACACAGTGTAAGGGGATAAAGAATATGTACATAAAGATATATGAATGAGTAATGGTACAGAGCAGCATAGGCAAGATAGAGTAGATGGTATCGAGTACAGTATATACATATGAGATGACTATGTAAACAAAGTGGCATAGTTAAAGTGGCTAGTGATACATGTATTACATAAGGATGCAGTAGATGATATAGAGTACAGTATATACGTATACATATGAGATGAATAATGTAGGGTATGTAAACATTATATTAGGTAGCATTGTTTAAAGTGGCTTGTGATATATTTTACATCATTTCCCATCAATTCCCATTATTAAAGTGGCTGGAGTAGAGTCAGTGTGTTGGCAGCAGCCACTCAATGTTAGTGGTGGCTGTTTAACAGTCTGATGGCCTTGAGATAGAAGCTGTTTTTCAGTCTCTCGGTCCCAGCTTTGATGCACCTGTACTGACCTCGCCTTCTGGATGATAGCGGGGTGAACAGGCAGTGGCTCGGGTAGGTGTTGTCCTTGATGATCTTTATGGCCTTCCTGTAACATCGGGTGGTGTAGGTGTCCTGGAGGGCAGGTAGTTTGCCCCCGGTGATGCGTTGTGCAGACCTCACTACCCTCTGGAGAGCCTTACGGTTGTGGGCGGAGCAGTTGCCGTACCAGGCGGTGACACAGCCCGCCAGGATGCTCTCGATTGTGCATCTGTAGAAGTTTGTGAGTGCTTTTGGTGACAAGCCGAATTTCTTCAGCCTCCTGAGGTTGAAGCGGCGCTGCTGCGCCTTCTTCACGATGCTGTCTGTGTGAGTGGACCAATTCAGTTTGTCTGTGATGTGTATGCCGAGGAACTTAAAACTTACTACCCTCTCCACTACTGTTCCATCGATGTGGATAGGGGGGTGTTCCCTTTGCTGTTTCCTGAAGTGTGGTTGAGATTGCATCGTCTGTGGACCTATTTGGGCGGTAAGCAAATTGGAGTGGGTCTAGGGTGTCAGGTAGGGTGGAGGTGATATGGTCCTTGACTAGTCTCTCAAAGCACTTCATGAAGAAGGAAGTGAGTGCTACGGGGCGGTAGTCGTTTAGCTCAGTTACCTTAGCTTTCTTGGGAACAGGAACAATGGTGGCCCTCTTGAAGCATGTGGGAACAGCAGACTGGGATTGATTGAATATGTCCGTAAACACACCAGCCAGCTGGTCTGCGCATGCTCTGAGGGCGCGGCTGGGGATGCCGTCTGGGCCTGCAGCCTTGCGAGGGTTAACACGTTTAAATGTTTTACTCACCTCGGCTGCAGTGAAGGAGAGACCGCATGTTTTCGTTGCAGGCCGTGTCAGTGGCACTGTATTGTCGTCAAAGCGGGCAAAAAAGTTATTTAGTCTGCCTGGGAGCAAGACATCCTGGTCCGTGACTGGGCTGGTTTTCTTCTTGTAGTCCGTGATTGACTGTAGACCCTGCCACATACATCTTGTGTCTGAGCCGTTGAATTGAGATTCTACTTTGTCTCTATACTGACGCTTAGCTTGTTTGATTGCCTTGCGGAGGGAATAGCTACACTGTTTGTATTCGGTCATGTTTCTGGTCACCTTGCCCTGATTAAAAGCAATGGTTCACGCTTTCAGTTTCACGCGAATGCTGCCATCAATCCACGGTTTCTGGTTAGGGAATGTTTTAATCGTTGCTATGGGAACGACATCTTCAACGCACGTTCTAATGAACTCGCACACCGAATCAGCGTAAAAAAAAATAAAAAATGAAATAACTTATTTACATAAGTAAATCAGACCCTTTGTTATGAGACTCAAAATTGAGCTCAGGTGCATCCTGTTTCCATTGATCATCCTTGAGATGTTTCTAGAACTTGATTGGAGTCCACCTGTAGTAAATTCAATTGATTGGACACGATTTGGAAAGACACATATATATGTCTATATAAGGTCCCACAGTGCATGTTGGCAGTGCATGTCAGAGCAAAACCAAGCAATGAAGTCGAAGGAATTGTCAAGTCACAGATCTAGAGAAAGGTACCAAAAGATTTTTGCCGCATTGAAGGTCCCCAAGAACACAGTGGCCTCCATCATTCTGAAATGGAAGAAGTTTGGAACCAAGACTTTTCCTAGAGCTGGCCACCCGGCCAAACTAAGCAATTGGGGGAGAAGGGCCTTGGTCAGAGAAGTGACCAAGAACCTGATGGTCATTCTGACAGAGCGCCGGTGTTCCTCTGTGGAGTTGGGAGAACCTGCCAGAAGGACAACCATCTCTGCAGCACTCTATCAATTAAGCCTTTATGGTAGAGTGGCCAGACGGAAGCTCCTCCTCAGGAAAAGGCACATGACAGCCCACTTGGAGTTTGTCAAAAGGCACCTAAAAGGATGCTCAGACCATGAGAAACAAGATTCTCTGGTCTGATGAAATCAAGATTGAACACTTTGGCCTCAACGCCAAGCATCACATCTGGCATCATCCCTACATTTGACGCATGGTGGTGCCAGCATCATGGTGTAATTATGTTTTTCAGCAGCAGGGACTAGGAGGCTAGTCAGGATCGAGGGAAAGATTAATGGAGGAAAGTGCCAAGAGATCCTTGATGAAAACCTTCTCCAGAGTGCTCAGGACCTCAGACTGGGGCAAAGGTTCACCTTCCATCAGGACAAGGACCCTAAGCAAACATTCAAGACAACGCAGGCATGGCTTCGGGACAAGTCTCTGAATGTCCTTGAGTGGCACAGCCAGAACCCAGACTTGAACCCGATCTAACATCTCTGGAGAGACCTGAAAATAGCTGTGCAGCGATACTCCCCATCCAACCTGACAGAGCTTGAGGATCTGCAGAGAAGAATGGGATAAACTCCCCAAAATACAGGTGTGCCAGGAATTCTCAAGGCTGCAATCGCTGCCAAATGTGCTTGAGTAAAGGGTCTAAATACTTACTTAAATTTTAAATTTTAGTTTTATTTCAGAAATTAGCCAAAATAAACAACTGTTTTTGGTTTGTCATTATGGGGTATTGTGTGTAGATTGATGAGAAAAAACAACATTTAAATCAATTTTAGAAGAAGTTGTAATGTAACAAAATATGGAAAAACTCAAGGGGTGTGAATACTTTCTGAAGGCAATGTAATTAGGTACCTAGCTAAGTAAACAACATGCATAATTTAGCCTGTTTCATCAGCTTTTGGAAAGAGTTTGGCATTGTCAGCTGGTCCACTTTCATCACCGCTATAGCTGTCAAGCAAATTAAACAATATTTGGATTTAGTCCCAAACACAATGCTTTTAGTTTTAAAAAATTATTTAGGACAAATGTATTCCTTGCCATCCACGCAGTCATTTCAGTCGCTGTAGTAGCTGACTTATATAGTGTTGAGTCATCCACATAAATAGACACTCTGGCTTTACTCACAGTCAGTGGCATGTCGTTAGTAAAGATTAAAAAAGTAAGGGGTGTAGACAGCTACCTTGGGGAATTCCTGATTCTACCTGGATTATGTTGGAGAGGCATCCATTGAAGAACAGCCTCTGTGTTTCTGTTAGACAGGAAACTCTTTATCCACATTATAGCAGGGGGTCTAGAGCCATAATGTTTTTCCAGCAGCAGACTATGACCAGCACCGAAGTCTAACAAAACAGCCCCTATAATCTTTTCATCATCAACTTCTCTCAGCCAATTATCAGTAATTCGTGTAAGTGCTGTGCGTGTTGAATGTCCTTCTCTATAAACGTGCTGAAAATCTGTTTTAAATTATTTAAATGTAAAATAGCATTGTATCTGGTCAAATACAATTTTTTCCAAAAGTTAACTAAAAAGGGTTAGTAACAGGCTGATTGGTTGACTATTTGAGCCAGTAAAGGGGGCTTTACTATTCTTAGGTAGCGGAATGAAAGGGCACACACTTTCTAGTAGGCTTAAATCAAAAATATGGCAAATAGGAGTGACAATATAGTCTGCTATTATCCTCAGTCATTTTCCATCCAATTTGTCAGACCCTGGTGGCTTGTCATTGTTTTGTGTTTTTTTTTAACTGTTTTTTAACTTTTTATTATATCCAATTGGTAGTTACAGTCTTGTCCCATCGCTGCAACTCCCGTACAGACTCGTGAGAGGCGAAGGTTGAGATCCATGCATCCTCCGAAACACAGCCTTGCCAAGCCGCACTGCTTCTTGACACACTGCCCGCTTAAACCGGAAGCCAGCGGCACCTACGTGTTGGAGGAAACACTGTACAACTGGCGACCATGTCAGCATGCATGCGCCCGGCCCGCCACAGTAATTGATAGAGCGCGAAATAACAATGACATCCTGGCCAGCCAATTTATTATTCTATTTTTATTTCACCTTTATTTAACCAAGTCGGCCAGTTGAGAACAAGTTCTCATTTACAACTGCGACCTGGCCAAGATAAAGCAAAGCAGTGCGACAAAAACAACAGAGTTGTTGGGATAAACAAACGTACAGTCAATAACACAATAGAAAATCTGTATACAGTGTGTGTCACGACTCCAACCGAAGGTGGCTCCCCTTCCTGTTCGGGTGGCGCTCGGCGGTCGTCGTCGCTGGCCTACTAGCTGCCACTGATTCTTTTCTCCCCCTCCTTATGTGTTTATTGAGTACACCTGTTTTGAGTTGGTTGTAATTAGTGAGGCTTTATTTGTCAGCCGGCCCGCCTGGTTCTTTGTGCGGGATTGATTGTTGTAACCCTGGTGTTGGCATTAGATGTACATGTTTGTGTATTTAGTGCTAGATTGTTTTTGTTTCCCTGTGTCAGGGGCATTTGGTTTAAGCACCTGTAAGTGGGGTGACCATAGTTCACCGTGTGTGCATAAAAAAAGCACTTTATTGAACTCTGCTTTCCTGCGCCTGATTTCACCCTCACGACACCCAGGACCTTAGAGTGTGCAAATGAAGTAAGGAGGTAAGGCAATAAATAGGCCATAGTGGCGAAGAAATTATAATTTAGCAATTAACACTGGAGTGATAGATGTGCAGATGAGGATGTGCAAGTAGAAATACTGGTGCGCAGAAGAGCATAAAAAAAAAAAAAAAAAATATGGGGATGAGGTAGGCAGTTGGTTGGATGGGCTATTTACAGATGGGCTGTGGACAGCCGCAGTGATCGGTAAGCTGCTCTGACAGCCGATGCTTGAAGTTAGTGAGGGAGATATAAGTCTCCAACTTCAGTGATTTTTGCAATTTGTTCCAGTCATTGGCAGCAGAGAACTGGAAGGAAAGGCGGCCAATTGAGGAGTTGGCTTTGGGTATGACCAGTGAAATATACCTGCTAGAACGCGTGCTATGGGTGGGTATTGCTATGGTGACCAGTGAGCTGAGATATGGCGGAGCTTTACCTAGCAAAGCCTTATAGATGACCTGGAGCCAGTGGGTTTGGTGATGAATATGTAGCAAGGACAAGCCAATGAGAGCATACAGGTCGCAATGGTGGGTAGTATATGGGGCTTTGGTGACAAAACGGATGGCACTGTGATAGACTGCATCCAATTTGCTGAGTAGAGTGAGGGAGGCTATTTTGTAAATGACAGTGCAGAAGTTGAGGATCGGTAGGATAGTCAGTTTTATGAGGGCATGTATGGCAGCATGAGTAAAGGAGGCTTTGATGCGAAATAGGAAGTGTTCTATGGCATTGAAGCGTTGTTTGGTGGTTGGTTAACCCAGTGTCCAAAGAAGTGCCAGATGTATACATAATGGTGTCATCTGCGTCGAGGTGAATCAAAGAATCACCCGCAGCAAGAGAGACATCATTGATATATACTGAGAAAAGCGTCGGCCCGAGATTTAAAACCCTGTGGCACTGCCATAGAGACTACCAGAGGTCCGGAAAACAGGCCCTCTGATTTGACACACTGAACTCTATTTGATAAGTCGTTAGTGAACCAGACGAGGCAGTTATTAGAGAAACTAAGGCTATTGAGTCTGCCTATAAGAATACGGTGATTGACAGAGTCAAAAGCCTTGACCAGGTCGATGAAGATGGCTGCACAGTACTGTTTTTATCGATGGTGGTTATGATATCGTTTAGGACCTTGAGCACGGCTAAGGTGCACCCATGAGTACTCGTGACCAGCTCGGAAACAGGATTGCATAGGGGAGAAGGTAAGGTGGGATTCGAGATGGTCGGTGATCTTCACTTGGCTTTCAAAGACTTTAGAAAGGCAGGGCAGGATGGATGATATTTCTGTATCAGTTTGGGTCTAGATTGTCTCCCACTTTAAAGAGGGGGATGACCTCGGCCGCTTTCAAATCTTTAAGAATATCAGACGATACGAACGAGAGGTTTAACAGATTAGTAATAGGGTTTGCAACAATTTGGGCAGATAATTTTAGGAAGAGAGCTTCCAGAATGTCTAGCCCAGCTGATTTGTAGGGATCCAGATTTTGCAGCTCTTTCAGAACATCAGCTGTCTGGATTTGGGTGAAGTAGAAGTGGGGGAGGCTTGGGCCAGTTGCTGCGGGGGGTGTAGAGCTGTTGGCCCGGGGTTGGGGTTGCCAGGTGGAAAGCGTGGCCAGCCGTAGTGAAATGCTTATTGAAATTCTCGATCATAGTGGATTTATCGGAGTTTCCTAGCCTCAGTGCAGTGGGCAGCTGGGAGGAGGTACTCTTATTTTCCATGGACTTTACAGTGTCCCAAAACTTTCTGGAATTTGTGCTGCAAGATGCAAATTTCTGTTTGAAAAAGCTAGCCTTTGCTTCCCTAACGGACTGTGTATATTGGTTCCTGACTTCCCTGAAAAGTTGCATATTGCGGGGACTATTAGTACAGTGCGCCACAGTTTTTGTGCTGGTCAAGGGCAGTCAAGTCTGGAGTGAACCAAGGGCTATATCTATTCTTAGTTCATTTTTGGAATGGGGCATGCTTATTTAAGATGGTGAGGAAAGCACTTTTAAAGAATAACCAGGCATCCTCTACTGACAGAATGAGGTCAATATCCTTCCAGGATACCTGGGCCAGGTCGAATAGAAAGGCCTGCTTGCTGAAGTGTTTTAGGGAGCAATTGACAGTGATGAGAGGTGGTTGATTGACTGCGGACCCATTACGGACGCAGGCAATGAAGCAGTGATTGCTGAGATCCTGGTTGAAGACAGCAGAGGTGTCTCTCTTCACGACTGTCTTGTGTTTGGACCATGTTAGTTTATTGGTGACGGGGACACCAAGGAGCTTGAAGCTCGCAACCTGCTCCACTGCAGCCCCATCGATGAGAATGGGGGTGTGCTCGGCCCTCCTTTTCCTGTAGTCCAGAATCATCTCCTTAGTCTTGGTTACGTTGAGGTATAGGTTGTTTTTCTGGCACCTCCCGGTCAGGTCTCTGACCTCCCTATAGGCTTTGTAACAGGGGCGTTAGCTAACAGTAGCCACTCGTTTTCAGCTTGCTAGCTGCGATGATCTGGTGTAATGATCCAGAGCGGCAGGAATCTGGTGATATGGTAGAGAGAAGCAGTCCAATAGACTCTAGGTTGATATCGAGCTGTGCAGACTGGCAGGTGATGTCCGATCTAAGGCTGGCTGATGACGGGGAAAAAGGCGAAGACCGCTAGCCGTGGCTAACAAAGGCTTGTTAGCTGGCTAGCTCCTGATGGAAGTTATAAGGAATAAAAAAAGCAGATCCGTACCACATTGGGTGAAGCGGGTTGCAGGAAAGTATATTTAGTTCGTAGATAGAAAGTGATATTAAGATATATATGAAAAAGACTGGCTATATACACGGGATAAGACACGGGATAAGACACGGGATAAGACAAAGTCAGATACACACGTCCTACTGCAACGGCATCTTGGATTTTTCAATGAATGTTGTCTATTTCTAGCAAGATATTGATTTCATGAACCTTGTTCCTTTTAAACTACATATGCTAATATGGGCTATTTTTAGCACTTTCCTGGGATGCTTGATCTATTTTATTGATTTACTGGGAAGCTTATCAGAAGTAGACATGACAATATTATTTATGTTTCAGCTAATGGGTGAGAACGAGAAAGTTCCAATTTGCGTTTTCCCCAAAGTCTGTGCAGAATTGAAATTTGCTTGCTAAGGAATGTCACCTCATTCCTGTAATCCTCCATAAGCAAACAATTGCCACATTGGAACTCCAGATTGTCAATATTGTCCCAGACAAGAGCGCAATAAACACAGCTTCTACAGTGCTGGAAAAGTTTGTTAGCTAATCTAGGTCGAAGCGGGTTCCATTGCAACCTAGCTGGCTACCTGGCTAGTTGGTAGCAGGTTTTGACACAAACACTTATGAAAAAAATAAATAAAAAAATAAAAAAATAAAACTTCTGAAACAACAGACTGAAACAAAAAGGTTGAGCTGCAGTCTTAGATAGACTCACGGTCCGACGAGGGCGGAGCTCTGAGGATCTGAACCCAAGGTAGATGCCACCGGAGAGGGAGACAAAATAGAGGACGAAGGCGCAGGTACCTCTGTATCCGATCTCAAATCTTAAGCCCCCAGGGAAGGCGGCGCCGTAACCTCTGGAACCAGGGCATCGAAGCTGTTTCTAGTCTGTGTCCGGTCCGGGCTCACCTTCGCCAAGGAGGCCCCCATTGCCAGAGGTCTCTGTTTTCAACTTCCACGGCGAGTGACATGTCTCCATGGCTGTTTGGTCGGATTCAGAACAGAAACATCCTACTAACTCCATTATCCAGAAAAGGGGAAGACCCCTTCTGGGAGGGATCCCTGCAGAGTAACGGCCAGTCGACTGTAGAGAGCCGACACAGCGGAGACACTTCCACTAGGCCAGAGCGGCATCTGACTACTGGGGTAGAAGACAAAGAAGAAGTAGGCGGGTGTGGATTCCCCAGTAGCTTGTGTACGTTCGCTACTTGTTTGCTAAAAGTAGCCAGTTTGCACTTGTAGGCCTCTGCAAGCAAATAGCAGCTACATTGGAAGTCCTGACAGACCACATTGTCCCGGATAAACCAAACACAGAATTAAACATTTTGTGAAATTCACGTTGTGATAAATAAATGGTGGAGTACTGTAAATCAGTGGTTGAATACTTCCAGCGCCGACAGAGATGGCCGCCTCGCTTCGCGTTCCTAGGAAACCATGCGTTTTTTTGTTTTTTTTTACGTGTTATTTCTTACATTAGTACCCCAGGTCATCTTAGGTTTCATTACATACAGTCGAGAAGAACTACTGTATATAAGATCAGCGTCAACTCACCATCAGTACGACCAAGAATATGTTTTTCGCGACGCGGAACCTGTGTTCTGCCTTACAAACAGGACAACGGAAAGGATCGCATGCAGCGACCCAAAAACGACTCCGAAAAAGAGGGAAACGAGGCGGTCTTCTGGTCAGACTACGGAGACGGGCACATCGTGCCCCACTTCCTAGCATTCTTCTTGCCAATGTCCAGTCTCTTGACAACAAGGTTGATGAAATCCGAGCAAGGGTAGCATTCCAGAGGGACATCAGAGACTGTAACGTTCTGTGCTTCACGGAAACATGGCTCACTGGAGAGACGCTATCCGGCGGTGCAGCCAACGGGTTTCTCCACGCATCGCGCCGACAGAAACAAACACCTTTCTGGTAAGAAGAGGGGTGGGGGTGTATGCCTTATGGCTAACGAGGCATGGTGCGATGAAAGAAACATACAGGAACTCAAATCCTTCAGTTCACCTGATTTAGAATTCCTCACAATCAAATGTAGACCGCATTATCTACCAAGAGAATTCTCTTCGATTATAATCACAGCCGTATATATCCCCCCCAAGCAGACACATCGATGGCTCTGAACGAACTTTATTTAACTCTTTGCAAACTGGAAACCATTTATCCGGAGGCTGCATTCATTGTTGCTGGGGATTTTAACAAGGCTAATCTGAAAACAAGACTCCCTAAATTTTATCAGCATATCGATTGCGCAACCAGGGGTGGAAAAACCTTGGATCACTGTTACTCTAACTTCCGCGACGCATATAAGGCCCTGCCCCACCCCCCTTTTGGAAAAGCTGACCACGACTACATTTTGGTGATACCTGCCTACAGACAAAAACTAAAACAAGAAGCTCCCACGCTGAGGTCTGTCCAACGCTGGTCCGACCAAGCTGACTCCACACTCCAAGACTGCTTCCATCACGTGGACTGGGACATGTTTCGTATTGCGTCAGATAACAACATTGACGAATACGCTGATTCGGTGTGCGAGTTCATTAGAACGTGCGTTGAAGATGTCGTTCCCATAGCAACGATTAAAACATTCCCTAACTAGAAACCGTGGATTGATGGCAGCATTCGCGTGAAACTGAAAGCGCGAACCACTGCTTTTAATCAGGGCAAGGTGTCTGGTAACATGACTGAATACAAACAGTGCAGCTATTCCCTCCGTAAGGCTATCAAACAAGCTAAGCGTCAGTACAGAGACAAAGTAGAATCTCAATTCAACGGCTCAGACACAAGAGGCATGTGGCAGGGTCTACAGTCAATCACGGACTACAGGAAGAAATCCAGCCCAGTCACGGACCAGGATGTCTTGCTCCCAGGCAGACTAAATAACTTTTTTGCCCGCTTTGAGGACAATACAGTGCCACTGACACGGCCTGCAACGGAAACATGCGGTCTCTCCTTCACTGCAGCCGAGGTGAGTAAAACATTTAAACATGTTAACCCTCGCAAGGCTGCAGGCCCAGACGGCATCCCCAGCCGCGCCCTCAGAGCATGCGCAGACCGGCTGGCTGGTGTGTTTACGGACATATTCAATCAATCCGGACAATCATCAAGTTTGCGGACGACACAACAGTGGTAGGCTTGATTACCAACAACGACGAGACGGCCTACAGGGAGGAGGTGAGGGACCTCGGAGTGTGGTGTCAGGAAAATAACCTCACACTCAACGTCAACAAAACTAAGGAGATGATTGTGGACTTCAGGAAACAGCAGAGGGAACACCCCCCTATCCACATCGATGGAACAGTAGTGGAGAGAGTAGCAAGTTTTAAGTTCCTCGGCATACACATCACAGACAAACTGAATTGGTCCACTCACACAGACAGCATCGTGAAGAAGGCGCAGGAAGGCGCAGAAACCTCAGGAGGCTGAAGAAATTCGGCTTGTCACCAAAAGCACTCACAAACTTCTACAGATGCACAATCGAGAGCATCCTGGCGGGCTGTATCACCGCCTGGTACGGCAACTGCTCCGCCCACAACCGTAAGGCTCTCCAGAGGGTAGTGAGGTCTGCACAACGCATCACCGGGGGCAAACTACCTGCCCTCCAGGACACCTACACCACCCGATGTTACAGGAAGGCCATAAAGATCATCAAGGACATCTACCACCCGAGCCACTGCCTGTTCCCCCCGCTATCATCCAGAAGGCGAGGTCAGTACAGGTGCATCAAAGCTGGGACCGAGAGACTGAAAAACAGCTTCTATCTCAAGGCCATCAGACTGTTAAACAGCCACCACTAACATTGAGTGGCTGCTGCCAACACACTGTCACTGACTCAACTCCAGCCACTTTAATAATGGGAATTGATGGGAAATGATGTAAATATATCACAAGCCACTTTAAACAATGCTACCTTATATAATGTTACTTACCCTACATTATTCATCTCATATGCATACGTATATACTGTACTCTATATCATTGACTGCATCCTTATGTAATACATGTATCACTAGCCACTTTAACTATGCCACTTTGTTTCATATATCTCATATGTATATACTGTTCTCGATACCATCTACTGTATCTTGCCTATGCTGCTCTGTACCATCACTCATTCATATATCCTTATGTACATATTCTTTATCCCCTTACACTGTGTATAAGACAGTAGTTTAGGAATTGTTAGTTAGATTACTTCATGGTTATTACTGCATTGTCGGAACTAGAAGCACAAGCATTTTGCTACACTCGCATTAACATCTGCTAACCATGTGTATGTGACAAATACAATTTGATTTGATTTGATTTGAAATCAGGCTAGCAAAACGCGTTTCATCAACACACTCACTCACATTGGGGGGCGTGTCGCGCTGATGGGTCAACTGAACGACTCGATTAGCGTAGTGTCAGCTAGCTACATAGTTGTCTTCGCTGTCTTCGTATCCAAGATAATTGTGCAGTTTAGAGTGTGTAGACTTAGAGTGATTATCTTAATTTACCGAGGTTACCGAGGTTAGCTAGCCAGCTATTTGTCGTCCTTAACGTAGGAAATGCTGCTAGCTAGCTAGCCAACAGCTAGCCAACCTCTACCGAATTGAACTCCAACTACCCGGTCAACATTCCGCGTCGCTCCACAGGTAGTATCACACTTTCATTTCACTTCATTACAGTACAACGGTTTGATTTGTTTGATCGTAGCTAGCCAGCTACATAGCCGTCTTTGTATCTACATAGCCGTCTTTGTATCTAAGACAATTGTGTAGTCTAGAGCGATTTTCTAGGTTAGCTGGCCAGCTATTGTCGTTCTTCTAACGTAGCTAGCCAGCTAGCCCCCGAATAGCAGCACTGTAGTAACTATTACAGTACAACGGTTTGTTTTGTTTGATCGTAGCTAGCTAGCTACATAGCCGTCTTTGTATCTAAGACAATTGTGTAGCCTAGAGCGATTTTCTAGGTTAGCTAGCCAGCTATTGTCGCTCTTTTAAAGTAACGTAACGCAATTAACCTGCTAGCTAGCCAGCTAGCCCCCGAATAGCAGCACTGTAGAAACTATTACACTCGACGGAACGACTTGATTAGTGTAGTGTCAACATCGCACCCACTACCAGCTAGCCTACTCCAGCAGTACTGTATCATTTCAATCATTTTAGTCAATAAGATTCTTGCTACGTAAGCTTAACTTTCTGAACATTCGAGACGTGTAGTCCACTTGTCATTCCAATCTCCTTTGCATTAGCGTAGCCTCTTCTGTACCCTGTTAACTATGTGTCTATCTATCCCTGTTCTCTCCTCTCTGCACAGACCATACAAACGCTCCACACCGCGTGGCCGCGGCCACCCTAATCTGGTGGTCCCAGCGCGCACGACCCACGTGGAGTTCCTGGTCTCCGGTAGCCTCTGGAACTGCCGATCTGCGGCCAACAAGGCAGAGTTCATCTCAGCCTATGCCTCCCTCCAGTCCCTCGACTTCCTGGCACTGACGGAAACATGGATCACCACAGATAACACTGCTACTCCTACTGCTCTCTCTTCGTCCGCCCACGTGTTCTCGCACACCCCGAGAGCTTCTGGTCAGCGGGGTGGTGGCACCGGGATCCTCATCTCTCCCAAGTGGTCATTCTCTCTCTCTCCCCTTACCCATCTATCTATCGCCTCCTTTGAATTCCATGCTGTCACAGTTACCAGCCCTTTCAAGCTTAACATCCTTATCATTTATCGCCCTCCAGGTTCCCTCGGAGAGTTCATCAATGAGCTTGATGCCTTGATAAGCTCCTTTCCTGAGGACGGCTCACCTCTCACAGTCCTGGGCGACTTTAACCTCCCCACGTCTACCTTTGACTCATTCCTCTCTGCCTCCTTCTTTCCACTCCTCTCCTCTTTTGACCTCACCCTCTCACCTTCCCCCCTACTCACAAGGCAGGCAAAACGCTCGACCTCATCTTTACTAGATGCTGTTCTTCCACTAACCTCACTGCAACTCCCCTCCAAGTCTCCGACCACTACCTTGTATCCTTTTCCCTCTCGCTCTCATCCAACACTTCCCACACTGCCCCTACTCGGATGGTATCGCGCCGTCCCAACCTTCGCTCTCTCTCCCCCGCTACTCTTTCCTCTTCCATCCTATCATCTCTTCCCTCTGCTCATACCTTCTCCAACCTTTCTCCTGATTCTTCCTCCTCAACCCTCCTCTCTTCCCTTTCTGCATCCTTTGACTCTCTATGTCCCCTATCCTCCAGGCCGGCTCGGTCCTCCCCTCCCGCTCCGTGGCTCGATGACTCATTGCGAGCTCACAGAACAGAGCTCCGGGCAGCCGAGCGGAAATGGAGGAAAACTCGCCTCCCTGCGGACCTGGCATCCTTTCACTCCCTCCTCTCTACATTTTCCTCCTCTGTCTCTGCTGCTAAAGCCACTTTCTACCACTCTAAATTCCAAGCATCTGCCTCTAACCCTAGGAAGCTCTTTGCCACCTTCTCCTCCCTCCTGAATCCTCCTCCCCTCCCCCCCCCTCCTCCCTCTCTGCAGATGACTTCGTCAACCATTTTGAAAAGAAGGTCGACGACATCCGATCCTCGTTTGCTAAGTCAAACGACACCGCTGGTTCTGCTCACACTGCCCTACCCTGTGCTCTGACCTCTTTCTCCCCTCTCTCCAGATGAAATCTCGCTTCTTGTGACGGCCGGCCGCCCAACAACCTGCCCGCTCGACCCTATCCCCTCCTCTCTTCTCCAGACCATTTCCGGGGACCTTCTCCCTTACCTCACCTCGCTCATCAACTCATCCCTGACCGCTGGCTACGTCCCTTCCGTCTTCAAGAGAGCGAGAGTTGCACCCCTTCTGAAAAAACCTACACTCGATCCCTCCGATGTCAACAACTACAGACCAGTATCCCTTCTTTCTTTTCTCTCCAAAACTCTTGAACGTGCCGTCCTTGGCCAGCTCTCCCGCTATCTCTCTCAGAATGACCTTCTTGATCCAAATCAGTCAGGTTTCAAGACTAGTCATTCAACTGAGACTGCTCTTCTCTGCATCACGGAGGCGCTCCGCACTGCTAAAGCTAACTCTCTCTCCTCTGCTCTCATCCTTCTAGACCTATCGGCTGCCTTCGATACTGTGAACCATCAGATCCTCCTCTCCACCCTCTCCGAGTTGGGCATCTCCGGCGCGGCCCACGCTTGGATTGCGTCCTACCTGACAGGTCGCTCCTACCAGGTGGCGTGGCGAGAATCTGTCTCCTCGCCACGCGCTCTCACCACTGGTGTCCCCCAGGGCTCTGTTCTAGGCCCTCTCCTATTCTCGCTATACACCAAGTCACTTGGCTCTGTCATAACCTCACATGGTCTCTCCTATCATTGCTATGCAGACGACACACAATTAATCTTCTCCTTTCCCCCTTCTGATGACCAGGTGGCGAATCGCATCTCTGCATGTCTGGCAGACATATCAGTGTGGATGACGGATCACCACCTCAAGCTGAACCTCGGCAAGACGGAGCTGCTCTTCCTCCCGGGGAAGGACTGCCCGTTCCATGATCTCGCCATCACGGTTGACAACTCCATTGTGTCCTCCTCCCAGAGCGCTAAGAACCTTGGCGTGATCCTGGACAACACCCTGTCGTTCTCAACCAACATCATGGCGGTGGCCCGTTCCTGTAGGTTCATGCTCTACAACATCCGCAGAGTACGACCCTGCCTCACACAGGAAGCGGCGCAGGTCCTAATCCAGGCACTTGTCATCTCCCGTCTGGATTACTGCAACTCGCTGTTGGCTGGGCTCCCTGCCTGTGCCATTAAACCCCTACAACTCATCCAGAACGCCGCAGCCCGTCTGGTGTTCAACCTTCCCAAGTTCTCTCACGTCACCCCGCTCCTCCGCTCTCTCCACTGGCTTCCAGTTGAAGCTCGCATCCGCTACAAGACCATGGTGCTTGCCTACGGAGCTGTGAGGGGAACGGCACCGCAGTACCTCCAGGCTCTGATCAGGCCCTACACCCAAGCAAGGGCACTGCGTTCATCCACCTCTGGCCTGCTCGCCTCCCTACCATTGAGGAAGTACAGTTCCCGCTCAGCCCAGTCAAAACTGTTCGCTGCTCTGGCCCCCCAATGGTGGAACAAACTCCCTCACGACGCCAGGACAGCGGAGTCAATCACCACCTTCCGGAGACACCTGAAACCCCACCTCTTCAAGGAATACCTAGGATAGGATAAGTAATCCTTCTCACCACCCCCCCCCTTAATGATTTAGATGCACTATTGTAAAGTGGCTGTTCCACTGGATGTCAGAAGGTGAATTCACCAATTTGTAAATTTGTAAGTCGCTCTGGATAAGAGCGTCTGCTAAATGACTTAAATGTAAATGTAAATGTAAATGATGATATTACATGTGTTGCAGTAATGATATTACAACCAGATAGTTAACATTTATTTAACAATCCCTTGAAAATGGCACAAAGTTGTCAATGATTTTAGTAGAGCTGGGGGTCTCCTTGCCCCGAGAAGGAAAATTGATTGCTCTGCACCTTGTGATGTTTTATTGATAACGACCTGTAGATACCGTCTGGAACACAATTTTAACCAATCAGCATCCAGGATTAGACCCACCCGTTGTATAAAAGTAATTACATTGCTCTCTTTTCATTCATAAAGCTCTTTTGCAAAAACTCCCTCTGTACCTAACATCATGAATAACCTTTGCACGTAGGAGTTACCACACCCGGTGTCAGGGATGGCGAACTCTGGAAATGAATTGGGTCTCTACAGAGTTAGGTAACTCAGATTTTAGTTTTATTGCATTTTACTTGTGGAATAATCTCCAAAAGTAAAAAAAAAAATGATTTGGTGCCTATAGAGCAATTCAGATGAATGATTGAGGACCTTTATGCTGGAACATGGGTTTATTTTCTATGATTGTGTATGTGTATCTCTGTTTGGCTTTTCCTAGTGAACTGATGTGTATAATGTTTTATTATTTGGTATTGTGGTGCTATACAGGGCTCATTTGGAAAGGAGACCTTGGTCTCAACATGACTCCCTGTCAATATAAAGGTTCAATAAAAATGAATAAATAAAACACACACACACACTCCCTCACCTGCCCTTGAAGAATGCCACATAGAAGACAGGAGCAAAGGTGTTCATGGACTTCAACAGAAGTCAGGGTTAGTGTTAGTGTCAGTGTTACCCAGTTCAGTCAGCCAGACAGCGATAGGGTCACCCTCACCTGCCCTTGAAGAATGCCACATAGAAGACAGGAGCAAAGGTGTTCATGGACTTCAACAGAAACGATTTCAGAATCAGACGCTCCTCAAACTCCGCTTCTGTCTTAGGAACCTCTGACAGACAAGACAAGCAGCCAATCACATCATTAGACGTTATCAGAAGTGTGTGTTAAACAGTTCAGTGAGCCAGACAGTGACAGGGTGAGGGTTAGTGTTAGGGTTAAGGTGAGGGTTAAGGTGAGGGTTAGTGTAACCCAGTTTAGTGAGCCAGACAGCGATAGGGTTAGTGTTAGGGTCAGTGTTACCCAGTTCAGTTTATTTATTTATTTTTATTTTACCTTTATTTAACTAGGCAAGTCAGTTAAGAACAAATTCTTATTTTCAATGACGGCCTAGGAACAGTGGGCTAACTGCCTGTTCAGGGGCAGAATGACAGATGTGTACCTTGTCAGCTCGGGGATTTGAACTTGCAACCTTCCGGTTACTAGTCCAACGCTCTAACCACTAGGCTACCCTGCCGCCCAGCTCAGTGAGCCAGGCAGTGATAGGGCGAGGGTCAGTGTTAGTGTTAGGGTTAGGGTCAGTGTTACCCAGTTCAGTCAGCCAGACAGCGATAGGGTCAGTGTTAGTGTTAGGGTGAGGGTCAGTGTTAGGGTGAGGGTCAGGTTAGTGTTACCCAGTTTAGTGAGCCAGACAGCGAAAGGGTCAGTGTTAGGGTGAGGGTCAGATTAGTGTTAGTGTCACCCAGTTTAGTCAGCCAGACAGCGATAGGGTCAGTGTCAGGGTCAGGTTAGTGTTACCCAGTTTAGTGAGCCAGACAGTGATAGGGTCAGTGTTAGGGTTAGTGTTACCCAGTTTAGTCAGCCAGACAGTGATAGGGTCAGTGTTAGGGTGAGGGTCAGGTTTGTTTTAGTGTTACCCAGTTTAGTCAGCCAGACAGCGATAGGGTCAGTGTTAGTGTTAGGGTGAGGGTCAGTGTTAGGGTCAGGTTAGTGTTACCCAGCTTAGTCAGCCAGACAGCGATAGGGTCAGTGTTAGGGTGAGGGTCAGGTTTGTTTTAGTGTTACCCAGTTTAGTCAGCCAGACAGCGATAGGGTCAGTGTTAGTGTTAGGGTGAGGGTCAGTGTTAGGGTCAGGTTAGTGTTACCCAGTTTAGTCAGCCAGACAGCGATAGGGTCAGTGTTAGGGTGAGGGTCAGGTTTGTTTTAGTGTTACCCAGTTTAGTCAGCCAGACAGCGATAGGGTCAGTGTTAGTGTTAGGGTGAGGGTCAGTGTTAGGGTCAGGTTAGTGTTACCCAGTTTAGTTAGCCAGACAGCCAAACAGCGATAGGGTCAGTGTTAGGGTCAGTGTTACCCAGTTCAGTCAGCCAGACAGCGATAGGGTCAGTGTCAGGGTTAGTGTTAGGGTGAGGGTCAGGTTTGTTTTAGTGTTACCCAGTTTAGTCAGCCAGACAGCAATAGGGTCAGTGTTAGTGTTAGGGTGAGGGTCAGGTTTGTTTTAGTGTTACCCAGTTTAGTCAGCCAGACAGCGATAGGGTCAGTGTTAGGGTGAGGGTCAGGTTAGTGTTAGTGTTACCCAGTTTAGTCAGCCAGACAGTGATAGGGTCAGTGTTAGTGTGAGGGTCAGGTTTGTTTTAGTGTTACCCAGTTTAGTCAGCCAGACAGTGATAGGGTCAGTGTTAGGGTGAGGGTCAGGTTTGTTTTAGTGTTACCCAGTTTAGTCAGCCAGACAGTGATAGGGTCAGTGTTAGGGTGAGGGTCAGGTTTGTTTTAGTGTTACCCAGTTTAGTCAGCCAGACAGTGATAGGGTCAGTGTTAGGGTGAGGGTCAGGTTTGTTTTAGTGTTACCCAGTTTAGTCAGCCAGACAGTGATAGGGTCAGTGTTAGGGTGAGGGTCAGGTTTGTTTTAGTGTTACCCAGTTTAGTCAGCCAGACAGCGATAGTGTCAGTGTTAGGGTGAGGGTCAGGTAAGTGTTAGTGTTACCCAGTTTAGTCAGCCAGACAGCGATAGCTCCGTAGATCTCATCCAGTATCAATACAACAAGCAGGTTGATGATGATGGCAGTGGTGGTGACGGTCATCCTAACAGAGGCCTTGGCCTCAGGGTCTGGGTTCATGGACCAGATAGACAGCATGGTGATACGATACAGGATCACTCCAAACACTGCGGAAAATGTTACCCCCATCTAACACAAACACACATACAGGAAATTATCAACAAAAATACAGGATAGAGTGATATAAAGCTAACTATTGTAATTAGCCTGTATACGTATTGTTCGCTATATAATCAAATTAAACTTTATTTGTCAAATGCGCCGAATACAACAAGTGTAGACCTTTTTTATTTTACTTCACCTTTATTTAACCAGGTAGGCTAGTTGAGAACAAGTTCCCTTTATTTAACCAGGTAGGCTAGTTGGGAACAAGTTCCCTTTATTTAACCAGGTAGGCTAGTTGAGAACAAGTTCCCTTTATTTAACCAGGTAGGCTAGTTGAGAACAAGTTCCCTTTATTTAACCAGGTAGGCTAGTTGAGAACAAGTTCTCATTTGCAACTGCGACCTGGCCAAGATAAAGCGAAGCAGTTCGACACATACAACAACACAGAGTTACACATGGAATAAACAAATATACAATTAATAATAGAGTAGAAAAATCTATAAACAGCCTGTGCAAATGAGGTAGGATAAGGGGGGTAAGACAATAAATAGGCCATAGTGGCAAAATAATTAGACTTTAGCAATTAAACACTGGAATAGTAGGATGTGCAGAAGATGAATGTGCAAGTTGAGATACTGGGGTGCAAAGGAGCAAGAAAAATAAATACAGTATGGGGATGAGGTAGATTGGATGGGCTATTTACAGATGAGCTATGTACAGGTGCAGAGATCTGTGAGCTGCTCTAACAGCTGGTGCTTAAAGCTAGTGAGGGAGGTAAGAGTCTCCAGCTTCAGAGATTTTTGCAATTCGTTCCAGTCATTGGCAGCAGAGAACTGGAAGGAGAGGCGGCCAAAGGAAGAATTGGCTTTGGGGGTGACTAGTGAGATATACCTGCTGGAGCTCGTGCTACGGGTGGGTGCTGCTATGGTGACCAGTGAGCTGAGGTAAGGCTGGGCTTTACCTAGCAGAGACTTGTAGATGACACCTTACTGTGAAATGCTTACAAGCTCTTAACATCAGTGTAGTTCAAGAGTTAAGAAAATATTTACCAAATAAACTAAAGTAAAAAAATAATATAAATTAACACAATAACATAACAATAACGAGGCAATATACAGGTTAGTGTTAGGGTGAGGGTTAGTGTCAGGGTGAGGGTTAGTGTCAGGGTGAGGGTTAGTGTCAGGGTGAGGGTTAGTGTTAAGGTGAGGGTTAGTGTCAGGGTGAGGGTTAGTGTTAAGGTGAGGGTTAGTGTCAGGGTGAGGGTTAGTGTTAAGGTGTGGGTTAGTGTCAGGGTGAGGGTTAGTGTCAGGGTGAGGGTTAGTGTTAAGGTGAGGGTTAGTGTCAGGGTGAGGGTTAGTGTTAAGGTGAGGGTTAGTGTCAGGGTGAGGGTTAGTGTTAAGGTGAGGGTTAGTGTCAGGGTGAGGGTTAGTGTTAAGGTGTGGGTTAGTGTTAAGGTCAGGATTAGTGCTAATGTGAGGGTTAGTGTCAGGGTGAGGGTTAGTGTTAAGGTGAGGGTTAGTGTCAGGGTGAGGGTTAGTGTTAAGGTGAGGGTTAGTGTCAGGGTGAGGGTTAGTGTTAAGGTGAGGGTTAGTGTCAGGGTGAGGGTTAGTGTCAGGGTGAGGGTTAGTGTTAAGGTGTGGGTTAGTGTCAGGGTGAGGGTTAGTGTTAAGGTGAGGGTTAGTGTCAGGGTGAGGGTTAGTGTTAAGGTGTGGGTTAGTGTTAAGGTCAGGATTAGTGCTAATGTGAGGATGTGTTATGTGAGCCAGGGTTAGGGTTAAAACAAATTGGTGTGGGGTAAATGTAATAGTCCGGTGGCCATCTGATTAATTGTTCAGCAGTCTTATGGCTTGGGGGTAGAATCTGTAAAGGAGCCTTTTGGTCTTAGACTTAGAGCTCCGGTAATGCTTGTCGTGTGATAGCAGAGAAAACAGTATATGACTTGGGTGACTGGAGAATTTTATGGGCTTTCCTCTCACACCACCTATTATATAGTTCCTGGATTGCAGGAAGCTTGGCCCCGGTGATGTACTGGGCCGTACGCACTACCCTCTGTAGCGCCTTGCGGTCAGATGCTGAGCAGTTGCCATACCAGGCGGTGATGCAACCGGTCAGGATGCTCTCGATGGTGCAGCTACTTCTGAGGATCTGGGGACCCATGCCAAATCTTTTCAGTCTCCTGAGGGACAAAAGGTTTTGTCGTGCTATCTTCATGACGGTCTTGGTTTGTTTGGACCATGATAGTTTGTTGATGATGTGGACACCAAGGAACTTGTAACTCACTCCACTACAGCCCCATTGATGTTAATGGGGGCCTGTTCGGTCCACCTTTTCCTGTCATCCACGATCAACTCCTTTGTCTTGCTCACATTGAGGGAGAGGTTGTTGTCCTGCACCACACTACCAGTTCTCTGACCGCCTTCCTACAGGCTGTCTCATCATTGTCGGTGATCAGGCCTACCACTGTTGTGTCGTCAACAAACTTAATGGTGTTGGAGTCGTGTTTGGCCACGCAGTTGTGGGTGAACAGGGAGTACAGAAGGGGACTAAGTACACACCCCTGAGGGGCCCCAGTGTTGAGGATCAGTGTGGCAGATGTGTTGTTGCCTACCCTTACCACCTGGGGGTGGCACCCTCAGGAAGTCCAGGATCCATTTGCAGAGAGAAGTGTTTAGTCCCAGGGTCCTTAGCTTAGTGATGAGCTTCATGGGCACTATGGTGTTGAACTCTGAGCTGAAGTCAATGAACAGCATTCTCACATAGGTGTTCCTTATGTCGCGGTATGCAAATTGGAGATGTCCTAGGGTATCCGGGAGGATGCTGTTGATGTGAGTCATGACCAGCCTTTCAAAGCACTTTATGGCTACTGACGTGAGGGCTATGGGGCGGTAATCATTTAGGCAGGTTACCTTCGCTTCATTGGGCACAGGGACTATGGTGGGTGCTTGAAACATGTAGGTATTACAGACTCAGTCAGTCAAAGGTTGAAAATGTCAGTGAAGACACCTGCCAGTTGGTCCACGCATGTTTTGAGTACACCTCCTAGTAATCCATCTGGCCCCTCGGCTTTGTGAATGACCTGTTTAAAGGTATTGCTCACATCGGCTACCGAGAATGTTATCGCACTCTCCTGGTGCTCTCCTGCATGCTTCAGTGTTGCTTGCCTTGAAGCGAGCAAAAAAGGCATTTAGCTCATCTGGTAGGCTCGCGTCACTGGGCAGCTCGCGTCTGGGTTTCCCTTTTTAGCCAGTAATAGTTTTCAAGCCCTGCCACTGCCGACGAGCGTCAGAGCCGGTGTAGTAGTATTCAATCTTAATCCTGTATTGGTGCTTTCCTTGTTTGATGGTTCGTCGGAGGGCATAGCGGGATTTCTTATAGGCGTCTAGATTAGTGTCCCTCTCTTTGAAAGCATCAGCTCTAGCCTTTAGCTCGATACCGATGTTGCCTGTAATCCATGGCTTCTGGTTGGGATATGTATTTACGGTCATTGTGGGGGGGGGGCGTCGTCAATGCACTTATTGATGAAGCTTGTGATTGAGGTGGTATACTCTTCAATGCCATTGGATGTATCCCGGAACATTTTCCAGTCTGCGCTAGCAAAAAAAGTTCTGTAGTGTAGCATCCGCATCATCTGACCACTTATTGAGTGAGTCACTGGTACTTCCTGCTTTGGTTTTTGCTTGTAAGCAGGAATCAGGAGGATATAATTGTAGTCAGATTTGCCAAGGGAGGGCAGGGGAGAGCTTTGTGCTCATCTGTGTGTAATGTAAAGGTGGTCAAGAGTTTTATTCCTCTGGTTGCACGTGACATGCTGGCAAAAAAATTGGTAAAACTGATTTAAGTTTGCCTGCATTAAAGTCCCCGGCCACTAGGAGAGACACTTCTGGGTGAGCATTTTCTTGTTTGCTTATGGCCTTATAGAGTTGCTTGAGTGCGGTCTTAGTGCCAGCATCGGTCTATGGTGGTAAATAGACGGTGAGGAATAAAAATAGATGAGAACTCTTGGTAGACAGTGTGGTCTACAGCTTTTCATAAGTTACTCTACCTCAGGCAAGCAATACCTTGAGACTTCTTTAATATTAGACGTCGTGCACCAGCTGTTATTGACAAAAACACACCCCCACTCCTCGTCTTACCAGCCGTAGCTTCTCTGTTCTCTCTTTCTCGCCTGACTCTTTAAAGGAAAAGTTTTCTTCCAGTTCGTGGTGAGTAACCCCAGTTCTGATGTCCAGAAGATATTTTCGGTCATAAGAGATGGTAGTAGCAACATTATGTACAAAATACATTTTAAAAATAATTTACAGACAACGCAAAAAAACTAACAAAATAGCACAATTCGTTACGGGCATGTAAAACGTCAACCATCCTCTTCGGCGCCATCTCATTATTAACTTGTATTAGCATTGTTAGCTATCTAACTATCATTACTAGTCTGTATTGTAGATAGGTAGCCATCATTACTAACTTGTATTAGCAAATGTCCTGTGGTACTCTGTGATTGTCCAGTGGTATTCATGGGAAATGTAAACCAGAAAGTACCACAAAGATCCATGATTGAGTCTTTGAGTGTTTCAATGAAGAGATTGAGATGAAACTGTCCAGTTTGAGTGTTTGTTGCAGCTTGTTCCAGTCGCTAGCTGCAGCGAACTGAAAAGAGGAACGACCCAGGGATGTGTCTGCTTTGAAGACCTTAAACAGAATGGGACTGGCAGAATGGGTGTTGTATGTGGAGGATGAGGGCTGCAGTAAATATCTCAGATAGGGGGAGTGAGGAGTACTGGGGGGAGTCTGGAGTACTTCTCCTGTCTTATCCGGTGTGCTGTGTGAATTTAAGTATGCTCTCTCTAATTCTCTCTTTCTCTCTTTCTTTCTCTCTCTCGGATGACCTGAGCCGTAGGACCATGCCTCAGGACTACCTGGCATGATGACTCCTTGCTGTCCCCAGTCCACCTGGCCGTGCTGCTGCTCCAGTTTCAACTGTTCTGCCTGCGGCTATGGAATCCTGACCTGTTCACCGGACACGCTACCTGTCCCAGACCTATTATTTGACCATGCTGGTCATTTTTGAACATTTTAACATCTTGGTCATGTTCTGTTATAATCTCCACCCGGCACAGCCAGAAGAGGACTGGCCACCCCTCATAGCCTGGTTCCTCTCTAGGTTTCTTCCTAGGTTTTGGCCTTTCTTTGGGAGTTTTTCCGAGCCAACGTGCTTCAACACTTGCATTGCTTGCTGTTTGGGGTTTTAGGCTGGGTTTCTGTACAGCACTTTGAGATATCAGCTGGGCTATATAAATACATTTGATTTGATTTTGATTTGAGTGAGGCTTAAGAGGGTTTAATAAATAAGCATCAACCAATGGGTCTTGCGACAGGTACACAGAGATGACCAGTTTACAGAGGAGTATAGAGTGCAGTGATGTGTCCTATAAGGAGCATTGGTGGCAAATCTGATGGCCAAATGGTAAAGTACATCTAGCCGCTCGAGAGCACACTTACCTGCCGATCTATAAATTATGTCTCCATAATCTAACATGGGAAGGATGGTCATTTGAATCAGGGTTAGTTTGGCAGCTGTTGTGAAAGAGGAGCGATTACGATTGAGGAAACCAAGTCTAGATTTAACTTAAGCCTGCAGCTTTGATATGTAATGAGAGAAGGACAGTGCACCGTCTAGCCATACTCCCAAGTACTTGTATGAGGGGACTACGTCAAACTCTAGACCCTCAGAGGTAGTAATCACACCTGTGGGGAGAGGGGCATTCTTCTTACCAAACCACATGACCTTTGTTTTGGAGGTGTCAGAACAAGGTTAAGGGTAGAGAAAGCTTGTTGGACACTAAGAAAGCTTTGTTGTAGAGCATTTAACACATAATCCGGGGAGGGGCCAGCTGAGTGTATGACTGTATCATCTGCATATAAATGGATGAGAGAGCTTCCTACTGCCTGAGCTATGTTGTTGACGTAAATTGAGAAGAGCTTGGGGCCTAGGATGGAGCCTTGGGGTACTCCCTTGGTGACAGGCAGTGGCTGAGACAGCAGATTTTCTGACTTTATACACTGCACTCTTCGAGAGAGGTAGTTAGCAAACCAGGCCAAAGACACCTCAGAGACACCAATACTCCTTAGCCGGACCACAATAATGGAATGGTCTACCGTATCAAAAGCTTTGGCCAAGTCAATAAAAATAGCAGCACAACATTGATTAGAATCAAGGGCAATGATGACATCATTGAGGACCTTTAAGGTTGTAGTGACACATCCATAACCTGAGCGGAAATCAGATTGCATACCATAGAGAATACTATAGACATCAAGAAAGCCAGTCAGTTGATTATTGGCACCTCCTCAGAAAGGAGAGACAGGTTAAAAAGGTCAGAGATAGGCTTGATGATGACAGGGGCAGCAAGTTTCAGGGGCTCCTCTAGCACATCAGACTCAGTGACTGCCTGCAGGGAGAAACTTTGTAGCAGGGCAGGGGAAAAAGAGGGAGAAGCATCGGGGATAGTCACATTACAAAGGGTGGGAGATGAGGAAATGTTGGCTTTGAAAGTTTAATGCCTAAAACCAGCAAATCAAATTGTTTGGGGACAGACTTGGTGGAGACAACCGAGCACTGACGGTGATCCTTGATAAAGATTGCCACTCCCACACCTTTGGAAGATCTGTCTTGCTGAAAAAGGTTATAACCAGAAAGGTTAACATCAGCATTCAAAACACTCTTCCTTAACCACGTCTCAGTAACGACCAACACATCTGGATTGGAGCTGTGAACCCACACTTTCAATTGATCCATTTGAGGTAATAAGCTTCTTGTGTTAACGTGCAGAAAACCCAGGCTTTTACGAGAGCAGAAATCAGTGATATCAGAGCACCAGTCAGAATTGGGCCTAGCAACAGTAGATGGCCCAGGGTGAACATGCACATTTCCAGATATCATCAACAGTAATACAATCAAGGCACGGCATAGTACAGGGAGATCTCTGCAGTGCTGATTTATGACATCTGAATGTGTATTAGATGGCAACAAGGTCATATTGTACAGCAATTTCATCAGGTAACATGAATACAAAGCCAGCGAGAGGTGGTTAGAATAGGATGGGAGGCCAAGAGTCGGTGTAACCAATAGAGAATCAGAGTCCCGAGTGTGGGAACAAACAGTCTGTCCCACGGATTGGTAAAGAAAGTTTGTAGTCAACAAAGCACCCAGGAGTCATGAGACAAAAAGAAAAACGCACAAGAACATTTTTAAATTTATAAAGACATTATACACCATATAGGGCCAGAGTTTAAAACCTGTGCTGTTTGTAACTACTTGTGATAGAAGTATAGAAGGATGGTGATATATAGAGTGATAAGAGGTATAGAAGGATAAAATGGTAATTAGAGGAATAAAAGTAAATAGCGATGGAGTGATAGATTGAGGTATAGAAGGATAATTTGAGGTATAGAAGGATAGAGTGATTGACGTATCAAAGATAGTAATAGATAGAAGTACAAAAGGATAGAGAAGGATAGAGGTATAGAAGGATAGGTTGATAGATATAGGTATTGATTGAGGTATAGAAGGATAGAGCAGAGGATAGAGGTATGAAAGGAAAGAGTAATATTTAGAGGTATAGAGTGATATATAAATGTATAGAGTGATGAGGTGTAAAAGGATAGATTGATAAATGTATAAAAAGAGTGATTATAAATGGAGGTATATATTCATACTTAGAGATATAGATGGACAGAGTGTTAGATGGAGGTATAGAAGGGTAGAGTGCTAGATGGAGATATAGAAGGATAGCGTGCTAGATGGAGGTATAGAAGGATAGCGTGCTAGTTGGGGGTATAGAAGGATAGCGTGCGAGATGGGGGTATAGAAGGATAGCGCGCGAGATGGGGGTATAGAAGGATAGCGTGAGAGATTTGGGTATAGAAGGATAGCGTGCGAGATGGGGGTATAGAAGGATAGCGTGCAAGATGGGGGTATAGAAGCATAGAAGGACAGAGTGCTAGATGGAGGTATAGAAGGATATAGTGCTAGATGGAGGTATAGAAGGATATAGTGCTAGATGGAGGTATAGAGGGATGTAATGCTAGATGGAGGTATAGAGGGATATAATGCTAGATGGAGGTATAGAAAGGTAGAGTGCAAGATGGGGGTGAATGATAGCATGCTAGATGGAGGTATAGAAGGATAGAAGGACAGTGCTAGATGGAGGTATAGAAGGACAGAGTGCTAGATGGAGGTATAGAAGCATATAGTGCTAGATGGAGGTATAGAAGGATATAGTGCTAGATGGAGGTATAGAGGGATGTAATGCTAGATGGAGGTATAGAAAGGTAGAGTGCTAGATGGGGGTATAGAATGATAGCATGCTAGATGGAGGTATAGAAGGATAGAAGGACAGTGCTAGATGGAGGTATAGAAGGATATAATGCTAGATGGAGGTATTGAAGGATATAGTGCCACAGAGGTATAGATGGACAGTGTTAGATAGAGGTATAGATAGAGGTAAAGAAGGATAGTGTGCTAGACGGAGGTATAGAAGGATAGTGTGCTAGATGGAGGTATAGAAGGATAGTGTGCTAGATGGAGGTATAGAATGATAGCGTGCTAGATGGAGGTATAGAATGATAGCGTGCTAGATGGAGGTATAGAAGGATAGCATGCTAGATGGAGGTATAGAAGGATATAGTGCCACAGAGGTATAGATGGACAGTGTTAGATAGAGGTATAAATAGAGGTATAGAAGGATAGAGTGCCACATAGAGGTATAGAAGGATAGAGTGCCAGACGGAGGTATAGAAGGATAGTGTGCTAGACAGAGGTATAGAAGGATAGTGTGCTAGACGGAGGTATAGAAGGATAGTGTGCTAGACGGAGGTATAGAAGGATAGTGTGCTAGACGGAGGTATAGAAGGATAGTGTGCTAGACGGAGGTATAGAAGGATAGTGTGCTAGACAGAGGTATAGAAGGATAGTGTGCTAGACAGAGGTATAGAAGGATAGTGTGCTAGACGGAGGTATAGAAGGATAGTGTGCTAGATGGAGGTATAGAAGGATAGTGTGCTAGATGGAGGTATAGAAGGATAGTGTGCTAGATGGAGGTATAGAAGGATAGTGTGCTAGATTAGGTATAGAAGGATAGTGTGCTAGATTAGGTATAGAAGGATAGTGAGCTAGATGGAGGTATAGAATGATAGCGTGCTAGATGGAGGTATAGAAGGATAGCATGAGAGATTTGGGTATAGAAGGATAGCGTGCGAGATGGGGGTATAGAAGGATAGCGTGCAAGATGGGGGTATAGAAGGATAGCGTGCCGGATGGAGGTATAGAAGGATAGAAGGACAGAGTGCTAGATGGAGGTATAGAAGGATATAGTGCTAGATGGAGGTATAGAAGGATATAGTGCTAGATGGAGGTATAGAGGGATGTAATGCTAGATGGAGGTATAGAAAGGTAGAGTGCTAGATGGGGGTATAGAATGATAGCATGCTAGATGGAGGTATAGAAGGATAGAAGGACAGTGCTAGATGGAGGTATAGAAGGATATAGTGCCACAGAGGTATAGATGGACAGTGTTAGATAGAGGTATAAATAGAGGTATAGAAGGATAGAGTGCCACATAGAGGTATAGAAGGATAGAGTGCCAGACGGAGGTATAGAAGGATAGTGTGCTAGACGGAGGTATAGAAGGATAGTGTGCTAGACGGAGGTATAGAAGGATAGTGTGCTAGACGGAGGTATAGAAGGATAGTGTGCTAGACGGAGGTATAGAAGGATAGTGTGCTAGATGGAGGTATAGAAGGATAGTGTGCTAGATGGAGGTATAGAAGGATAGAGTGCTAGATGGGGGTATAGAAAGGTAGAGTGCTAGATGGGGGTATAGAATGATAGCATGCTAGATGGAGGTATAGGAGGATAGAAGGACAGTGCTAGATGGAGGTATAGAAGGATATAATGCTAGATGGAAGTATAGAAGGATATAATGCTAGATGGAGGTATAGAGGGATGTAATGCTCGATGGAGGTATAGAGGGATATAATGCTAGATGGAGGTATAGAAAGGTAGAGTGCTAGATGGGGGTATAGAAAGGTAGAGTGCTAGATGGGGGTATAGAATGATAGCATGCTAGATGGAGGTATAGGAGGATAGAAGGACAGTGCTAGATGGAGGTATAGAAGGATATAATGCTAGATGGAGGTATAGAAGGATATAGTGCCACAGGGTATAGATGGACAGTGTTAGAGAGAGGTATAGATAGAGGTATAGAAGGATAGAGTGCCACATAGAGGTATAGAAGGAGAGAGTGCCACAGAGGTATAGAAGGATAGTGTGCTAGACGGAGGTATAGAAGGATAGTGTGCTAGACGGAGGTATAGAAGGATAGTGAGCTAGACGGGGGTATAGAAGGATAGTGTGCTAGACGGAGGTATAGAAGGATAGAGTGCTAGATGGGGGTATAGAAAGGTAGAGTGCTAGATGGGGGTATAGAATGATAGCATGCTAGATGGAGGTATAGGAGGATAGAAGGACAGTGCTAGATGGAGGTATAGAAGGATATAATGCTAGATGGAAGTATAGAAGGATATAATGCTAGATGGAGGTATAGAGGGATGTAATGCTCGATGGAGGTATAGAGGGATATAATGCTAGATGGAGGTATAGAAAGGTAGAGTGCTAGATGGGGGTATAGAAAGGTAGAGTGCTAGATGGGGGTATAGAATGATAGCATGCTAGATGGAGGTATAGGAGGATAGAAGGACAGTGCTAGATGGAGGTATAGAAGGATATAATGCTAGATGGAGGTATAGAAGGATATAGTGCCACAGGGTATAGATGGACAGTGTTAGAGAGAGTATAGATAGAGGTATAGAAGGATAGAGTGCCACATAGAGGTATAGAAGGAGAGAGTGCCACAGAGGTATAGAAGGATAGTGTGCTAGACGGAGGTATAGAAGGATAGTGTGCTAGACGGAGGTATAGAAGGATAGTGAGCTAGACGGGGGTATAGAAGGATAGTGTGCTAGACGGAGGTATAGAAGGATAGTGTGCTAGACGGAGGTATAGAAGGATAGTGTGCTAGACGGAGGTATAGAAGTATAGTGTGCTAGACGGAGGTATAGAAGGATAGTGTGCTAGACGGAGGTATAGAAGGATAGTGTGCTAGACGGAGGTATAGAAGGATAGTGTGCTAGACAGATGTATAGAAGGATAGTGAGCTAGATGGAGGTATAGAAGGATAGTGTGCTAGACGGAGGTATAGAAGGATAGCATGCTAGATGGAGGTATAGAAGGATAGAAGGACAGTGCTAGATGGAGGTATAGAAGGATATAATGCTAGATGGAGGTATAGAGGGATGTAATGCTCGATGGAGGTATAGAGGGATATAATGCTAGATGGAGGTATAGAATGATAGCATGCTAGATGGAGGTATAGAAGGATAGAAGGACAGTGCTAGATGGAGGTATAGAAGGATAGTGTGCTAGACGGAGGTATAGAAGGATAGAGTGCTAGATGGGGGTATAGAACGGTAGAGTGCTAGATGGGGGTATAGAATGATAGCATGCTAGATGGAGGTATAGGAGGATAGAAGGACAGTGCTAGATGGAGGTATAGAAGGATATAATGCTAGATGGAAGTATAGAAGGATATAATGCTAGATGGAGGTATAGAGGGATGTAATGCTCGATGGAGGTATAGAGGGATATAATGCTAGATGGAGGTATAGAAAGGTAGAGTGCTAGATGGGGGTATAGAAAGGTAGAGTGCTAGATGGGGGTATAGAATGATAGCATGCTAGATGGAGGTATAGGAGGATAGAAGGACAGTGCTAGATGGAGGTATAGAAGGATATAATGCTAGATGGAGGTATAGAAGGATATAGTGCCACAGGGTATAGATGGACAGTGTTAGAGAGAGTATAGATAGAGGTATAGAAGGATAGAGTGCCACATAGAGGTATAGAAGGAGAGAGTGCCACAGAGGTATAGAAGGATAGTGTGCTAGACGGAGGTATAGAAGGATAGTGTGCTAGACGGAGGTATAGAAGGATAGTGAGCTAGACGGGGGTATAGAAGGATAGTGTGCTAGACGGAGGTATAGAAGGATAGTGTGCTAGACGGAGGTATAGAAGGATAGTGTGCTAGACGGAGGTATAGAAGTATAGTGTGCTAGACGGAGGTATAGAAGGATAGTGTGCTAGACGGAGGTATAGAAGGATAGTGTGCTAGACGGAGGTATAGAAGGATAGTGTGCTAGACAGATGTATAGAAGGATAGTGAGCTAGACGGAGGTATAGAAGGATAGTGTGCTAGACGGAGGTATAGAAGGATAGCATGCTAGATGGAGGTATAGAAGGATAGAAGGACAGTGCTAGATGGAGGTATAGAAGGATATAATGCTAGATGGAGGTATAGAGGGATGTAATGCTCGATGGAGGTATAGAGGGATATAATGCTAGATGGAGGTATAGAATGATAGCATGCTAGATGGAGGTATAGAAGGATAGAAGGACAGTGCTAGATGGAGGTATAGAAGGATATAATGCTAGATGGAGGTATAGAAGGATATAGTGCCACAGGGTATAGATGGACAGTGTTAGAGAGAGGTATAGATAGAGGTATAGAAGGATAGAGTGCCACATAGAGGTATAGAAGGAGAGAGTGCCACAGAGGTATAGAAGGATAGTGTGCTAGACGGAGGTATAGAAGGATAGTGTGCTAGACGGAGGTATAGAAGGATAGTGAGCTAGACGGAGTAATAGAAGGATAGTGTGCTAGACGGAGGTATAGAAGGATAGTGTGCTAGACGGAGGTATAGAAGGATAGTGTGCTAGACGGAGGTATAGAAGGATAGTGTGCTAGACGGAGGTATAGAAGGATAGTGTGCTAGACGGAGGTATAGAAGGATAGTGTGCTAGACAGAGGTATAGAAGGATAGTGTGCTAGACAGAGGTATAGAAGGATAGTGTGCTAGACAGAGGTATAGAAGGATAGTGAGCTAGATGGAGGTATAGAATGATAGCGTGCTAGATGGAGGTATAGAAGGATAGCGTGAGAGATTTGGGTATAGAAGGATAGCGTGCGAGATGGGGGTATAGAAGGATAGCGTGCAAGATGGGGGTATAGAAGGATAGCGTGCCGGATGGAGGTATAGAAGGATAGAAGGACAGAGTGCTAGATGGAGGTATAGAAGGATATAGTGCTAGATGGAGGTATAGAGGGATGTAATGCTCGATGAAGGTATAGAGGGATATAATGCTAGATGGAGGTATAGAAGGATATAGTGCCACAGGGTATAGATGGACAGTGTTAGAGAGAGGTATAGATAGAGGTATAGAAGGATAGAGTGCCACATAGAGGTATAGAAGGAGAGAGTGCCACAGAGGTATAGAAGGATAGTGTGCTAGACGGAGGTATAGAAGGATAGTGTGCTAGACGGAGGTATAGAAGGATAGTGAGCTAGACGGGGGTATAGAAGGATAGTGTGCTAGACGGAGGTATAGAAGGATAGTGTGCTAGACGGAGGTATAGAAGGATAGTGTGCTAGACGGAGGTATAGAAGTATAGTGTGCTAGACGGAGGTATAGAAGGATAGTGTGCTAGACGGAGGTATAGAAGGATAGTGTGCTAGACGGAGGTATAGAAGGATAGTGTGCTAGACAGATGTATAGAAGGATAGTGAGCTAGACGGAGGTATAGAAGGATAGTGTGCTAGACGGAGGTATAGAAGGATAGCATGCTAGATGGAGGTATAGAAGGATAGAAGGACAGTGCTAGATGGAGGTATAGAAGGATATAATGCTAGATGGAGGTATAGAGGGATGTAATGCTCGATGGAGGTATAGAGGGATATAATGCTAGATGGAGGTATAGAATGATAGCATGCTAGATGGAGGTATAGAAGGATAGAAGGACAGTGCTAGATGGAGGTATAGAAGGATATAATGCTAGATGGAGGTATAGAAGGATATAGTGCCACAGGGTATAGATGGACAGTGTTAGAGAGAGGTATAGATAGAGGTATAGAAGGATAGAGTGCCACATAGAGGTATAGAAGGAGAGAGTGCCACAGAGGTATAGAAGGATAGTGTGCTAGACGGAGGTATAGAAGGATAGTGTGCTAGACGGAGGTATAGAAGGATAGTGAGCTAGACGGAGTTATAGAAGGATAGTGTGCTAGACGGAGGTATAGAAGGATAGTGTGCTAGACGGAGGTATAGAAGGATAGTGTGCTAGACGGAGGTATAGAAGGATAGTGTGCTAGACGGAGGTATAGAAGGATAGTGTGCTAGACGGAGGTATAGAAGGATAGTGTGCTAGACAGAGGTATAGAAGGATAGTGTGCTAGACAGAGGTATAGAAGGATAGTGTGCTAGACAGAGGTATAGAAGGATAGTGAGCTAGATGGAGGTATAGAATGATAGCGTGCTAGATGGAGGTATAGAAGGATAGCGTGAGAGATTTGGGTATAGAAGGATAGCGTGCGAGATGGGGGTATAGAAGGATAGCGTGCAAGATGGGGGTATAGAAGGATAGCGTGCCGGATGGAGGTATAGAAGGATAGAAGGACAGAGTGCTAGATGGAGGTATAGAAGGATATAGTGCTAGATGGAGGTATAGAGGGATGTAATGCTCGATGAAGGTATAGAGGGATATAATGCTAGATGGAGGTATAGAAGGATATAGTGCCACAGGGTATAGATGGACAGTGTTAGAGAGAGGTATAGATAGAGGTATAGAAGGATAGAGTGCCACATAGAGGTATAGAAGGAGAGAGTGCCACAGAGGTATAGAAGGATAGTGTGCTAGACGGAGGTATAGAAGGATAGTGTGCTAGACGGAGGTATAGAAGGATAGTGAGCTAGACGGGGTATAGAAGGATAGTGTGCTAGACGGAGGTATAGAAGGATAGTGTGCTAGACGGAGGTATAGAAGGATAGTGTGCTAGACGGAGGTATAGAAGTATAGTGTGCTAGACGGAGGTATAGAAGGATAGTGTGCTAGACGGAGGTATAGAAGGATAGTGTGCTAGACGGAGGTATAGAAGGATAGTGTGCTAGACAGATGTATAGAAGGATAGTGAGCTAGACGGAGGTATAGAAGGATAGTGTGCTAGACGGAGGTATAGAAGGATAGCATGCTAGATGGAGGTATAGAAGGATAGAAGGACAGTGCTAGATGGAGGTATAGAAGGATATAATGCTAGATGGAGGTATAGAGGGATGTAATGCTCGATGGAGGTATAGAGGGATATAATGCTAGATGGAGGTATAGAATGATAGCATGCTAGATGGAGGTATAGAAGGATAGAAGGACAGTGCTAGATGGAGGTATAGAAGGATATAACGCTAGATGGAGGTATAGAAGGATATAGTGCCACAGGGTATAGATGGACAGTGTTAGAGAGAGGTATAGATAGAGGTATAGAAGGATAGAGTGCCACATAGAGGTATAGAAGGATAGTGTGCTAGACGGAGGTATAGAAGGATAGTGTGCTAGACGGAGGTATAGAAGGATAGTGAGCTAGACGGAGGTATAGAAGGATAGTGTGCTAGACGGAGGTATAGAAGGATAGTGTGCTAGACGGAGGTATAGAAGGATAGTGTACTAGACGGAGGTATAGAAGGATAGTGTGCTAGACGGAGGTATAGAAGGATAGTGTGCTAGACGGAGGTATAGAAGGATAGTGTGCTAGACAGAGGTATAGAAGGATAGTGTGCTAGACAGAGGTATAGAAGGATAGTGTGCTAGACAGAGGTATAGAAGGATAGTGAGCTAGATGGAGGTATAGAATGATAGCGTGCTAGATGGAGGTATAGAAGGATAGTGTGCTAGATGGAGGTATAGAAGGATAGCGTGCGAGATGGGGGTATAGAAGGATAGCGTGCAAGATGGGGGTATAGAAGGATAGCGTGCCGGATGGAGGTATAGAAGGATAGCGTGCTAGATGGAGGTATAGAAGGATAGCGTGCTAGATGGAGATATAGAAGGATAGCTTGCTAGATGGAGGTATAGAAGGATAAAGTGCTAGATAGAGGTATAGATGGACAGATTGCTAGACAGGGGCATAGAAGGACAGAGTGCTAGATAGAGGTATAGAAGGATAGAGTGCTAGACAGAGGTATACAAGGATATAGTGCTAGATAGAGGTATATAGGGATATAGTGCTAGATGGAGGTTTAGAAGGACAGGATGCTAGATGGAGGTATAGAAGGATATAATTCTAGATGTAGGTATAGAAGGATATAGTGCTAGATGGAGGTATAGAAGGACATCATTCTAGATGGAGGTATAGAAGGACAGGGTGCTAGATGGAGGTATAGAAGGATATAGTGCTAGATGGAGGTATAGAAGAATATAGTGCTAGATGGAGGTATAGAAGGATATAGTGCTAGATGGAGGTATAGAAGGATATAGTGCTAGATGGAGGTATAGCAGGATATAGTGCTAGATAGGGGTATAGAAGGATATCATGCTAGATAGAGGTATAGAAGGATAGAGCGCTAAATAGAGGTGTAGAAGGATATAATGCTAGATAGAGGTATAGAGGGATATAATGCTTGATAGAGGTATAGAAGGATATAGTGCTAGATGGAGGTATAGAAGGATATAGTGCTAGATAGGGGTATAGAAGGATATCATGCTAGATAGAGGTATAGAAGGATATAGTGCTAAATAGAGGTGTAGAAGGATATAATGCTAGATGGAGGTATAGAAGGATATCATTCTAGATAGAGGAATAGATGCACAGTGCTAGATATAGGTATAGAAGGACAGAGGGATACTTAGAGGTATAGAGAGAGTGATAAATAGAGGTATAGAGTTATACTTAGAGGTTTTGAATGATAGCGGTATAGAGGTATACAAGGATAGGGTGATAGAGATATATGTGTAGAAGGATAGGGTGATAATTAGAGGTATAGAATGAACTTAGATGTATTGAATGATAGAGGTATAGCTGGATAGTGATAATTAGAGGTATAGAAGGATAGTGATAATTCGAGGTACAGAAGGAGAGTGATAATTAGAGATATAGACTGATAGTTATAATTAGAGGTATAGAAGGATAGAGTGATAGAGCTATATGGATAGAGGTATAGAAGGATAGTGATAATTAGAGGTATAGAGTGATAGCAAGTTCTAGAGCTATGGATAGAGGTATAGAAGGATAGATTGATAGATTGATAATTGGAGGTATAGAATGATAGAAGTATAGAATGATAGTGATGGATAGGGGTAAAAAAGGAAAGTGTGATAGTGACAGTACCATCATTAGAACGACGGACACGTTGATCATGTATCCTGGCAACCGATCCTCCAAAGTCAATGACTCTTGCTCCCTCTGCCAGAGGAACACAAACAAACACACAAACACACACACACACGTTTAGCAACTACTGTTGTTAATACAGCTAAATCAAAGTAACCATTATGAAAATGTTTAGATTACCATTACCACGGGGAATACAGCTAGATCACAGTAACCACGGTGAATACAGATACATCACAGTAACCATGGCGAATACAGCTACAGTGGGGCAAAAACGTATTTAGTCAGCCACCAATTGTGCAAGTTCTCCCACTTAAAAAGATGAGGCCTGTAATTTTCATCATAGGTACACTTCAACTATGACAGACAAAATGAGAAAAAAAATCCAGAAAATCACATCGTAGGATTTTTAATGAATTTATTTGCAAATTATGGTGGAAAATAAGTATTTGGTAACCTACAAACAAGCAAGATTTCTGGCTCTCACAGACCTGTAACTTCTTCTTTAAGAGGCTCCTCTGTCCTCCACTCGTTACCTGTATTAATGGCACCTGTTTGAACTTGTTATCAGTATAAAAGACACCTGTCCACAACCTCAAACAGTCACACTCCAAACTCCACTATGGCCAAGACCAAAGAGCTGTCAAAGATCACCAGAAACAAAATTGTAGACCTGCACCAGGCTGGGAAGACTGAATCTGCAATAGGTAAGCAGCTTGGTTTGAAGAAATCAACTGTGGAAGCAATTATTAGGAAATGGAAGACATACAAGACCACTGATAATCTCCCTCGATCTGGGGCTCCACGCAAGTTCTCACCCCGTGGGGTCAAAATGATCACAAGAACGGTGAGCAAAAATCCCAGAACCCACACGGGGGGACCTAGTGAATGACCTACAGAGAGCTGGGACCAAAGTAACAAAGCCTACCATCAGTAACACACTACGCCGCCAGGGACTCAAATCCTGCAGTGCCAGACGTGTCCCCCTGCTTTAGCCAGTACATGTCCAGGCCCATTTGAAGTTTGCTAGAGAGCATTTGGATGATCCAGAAGAAGATTAGGAGAATGTCATATGGTCAGACGAAACCAAAATATAACTTTTTGGTAAAAACTCAACTCGTCATGTTTGGAGGACAAAGAATGCTGAGTTGCATCCAAAGAAGACCATACCTACTGTGAAGCATGGGGGTGGAAACATCATGCTTTGTGGCTGTTTTTCTGCAAAGGGACCAGGACGACTGATCCGTGTAAAGGAAAGAATGAATGGGGCCATGTATCGTGAGATTTTGAGTGAAAACCTCCTTCCATCAGCAAGGGCATTGAAGATGAAACGTGGCTGGGTCTTTCAGCATGACAATGATCCCAAACACACCGCCCGTGCAACGAAGGAGTGGCTTCGTAAGAAGCATTTCAAGGTCCTGGAGTGGCCTAGCCAGTCTCCACATCTCAACCCCATAGAAAATCTTTGGAGGGAGTTGAAAGTCTGTTTCCCAGCAACATCCCCAAAACATCACTGCTCTAGAGGAGATCTGCATGGAGGAATGGGCCAAAATACCAGCAACAGTGTGTGAAAACCTTGTGAAGACTTACAGAAAACATTTGACCTCTGTCATTGCCAACAAAGGATATATAACTAAGTATTGAGATAAACTTTTGTTATTGACCAAATACTTATTTTCCACCATAATTTGTAAATAAATTCATTAAAATCCTACAATGTGATTTTCTGGATTTTTTTTCTCATTTTGTCTGTCATAGTTGAAGTGTACCTATGGTGAAAATGACAGGCCTCTCTCATATTTTTAAGTGAGAGAACTTGCACAATTGGTGGCTGACTAAATACTTTTTTGCCCCACTGTACATCACAGTAACCATGGTGAATAAAGCTACATCACAGTAAACATGGTGAATACAGCTAGATCACAATAACCATGGTTATTAAAGCTAAATCACAGTAACCATTGTGAATACAGCTAGATCACAGTAACCATGGTTATTAAAGCTAAATCCCAGTAACCATGGTGAATACAGCTTCATCACTGTAATCAGGGTGAATGTTCAGAAACTGTTTTTCTTCCTGTAAGCATTGCAACACAGGAATTTTGATACCCACAACCTTCTGTGCGCTTCGCAGACCACTGTGTACAAGAGTAGGGGCGGAAATATCTCCTTTAGATTCATGCAATGCTTTACTATATCATTGTATTTGCAGTTTCAAGAAAAAACTGCCGTTCATAAGTATTATATGCAGGTTTTAATTTAACAGCCCGTCACTGACAAGGAAGAAGGCTATTTAAAGAGTGCATGATGGGTGGAGGATTTTTAATTTTTTTATTTCACCTTTATTTAACCAGGTAGGCCAGTTGAGAACAAGTTCTCATTTACAACTGCAACCTGGCCAAAATAAAGCAAAAAGGTGCGACAAAAACAAGAGTTACACATGGGATAAACAAACGTACAGTCAATAACACAATATAAAAATCTATATACAGTGTGTGGAAAGTTAGTAAGATTAAGGAGATAAGGCAATAAATAGGCCAGAGTGGCGAGATAATTCCAATGAAGCATTAACATCTGAATGATAGATGTACAGATGATGATGTGCAAGTAGATACTGGGGTGCAAAAAAGCAAAAATAAATAACAATATGGGGATGAGGTAGTTGGGTGAGCTGTTAACAGATGGGCTGTGAACAGATGCAATGATCAGTAAGCTACACTTACAGCTGATTCAGTGATTTTTGCAGTTCGTTCCAGTCATTGGCAGCTGAGAACTGGAAGGAAAGGCTGCTAAAGTACGAGTTGGCGTTAGGGATGACCAGTGAAATATACCTGCTGGAGCAGGTGCTACGGGTGGGTGTTGTTATGGTGACCAGTGAGCTGAGATAAGGCAGGCCTTTACCTAGCAAAGACTATAGACTATAGATGACCAGGAGCCTGTGGGATTGGCGACAAATATAAAGCGAGGGCCAACCAACTAGAGCATACAGGTTGCAGTGGTGGGTACTATATGGGGCTTTGGAGAAAAAATGGAAGTAACGGTGATAGCAAATTGAATGCAGTCTGAGTAGAGTGTTGGAGGCGATTTTGTAAATAACGTCGCTAAAGTGAGGGATCGGTAGGATAGTCAGTTTTACGAGGGTATGTTTGGCGGCATGAGTGAAGGAGGCTTTGTTGTGAAATAGGAAGCCGATTCTAGATGTAATTTTGGACTGGAGATGCTTAATGTGATTCTGGAAGGAAAGTTTACAGTCTCACCAGACAACTAGGTATTTGTAGTTGTCCACATACTCTAAGTCAGAACCATCCAGAGCAGTGATGCAAGGCAGGCAGGCAGGTGGGGGAAGCGATCGGTTGAAGAGCATTCATTTAGTTTTACTTGCAATTAAGAGTAGTTGGAGACCATGGAAGAGTATTGTATGGCATTGAAGCTCGTCTGGAGGTTTGCTAACAGTGTCCAAAGAAGGGCCAGAAGTATACAGAATGGTATCGTCTGCGTAGAGTTGGATCAGAGAGTCAAGAGCAGCAAGAGCGACATCATTGATGTATAGAGAGAAAAGAGTCAGCCCGAGAATTTAACCCTCTGGCACCTCAATAGAGAGAGCCAGAGGTCCGGACAACAGGCCCTCCTATTTGAACACTGAACTTTATCTGAAAAGTAGTTGGTGAACCAGGTGAGGGAGACATACTGACAGGGTTACGGTTGGACTCGCACCGACAGGGTTACGGTTGGACTCGCACCGACAGGGTTACGGTTGGAGTCGCACCGACAGGGTTACGGTTGGACTCGCACCGACAGGGTTACGGTTGGACTCGCACCGACAGGGTTACGGTTGGACTCGCACCGACAGGGTTACGGTTGGACTCGCACCGACAGGGTTACGGTTGGACTCGCACCGACAGGGTTACGGTTGGACTCGCACCGACAGGGTTACGGTTGGACTCGCACCGACAGGGTTACGGTTGGACTCGCACCGGGCTCTCTCATGCCGTCCCTGGAGGGGGTGCGTCACCTGAGTGGGTTGATTCACTGATGTGGTCATCCTGTCTGGGTTGGCGCCCCCCCCCTTGGGTTGTGCCATGGCGGAGATCTTTGCGGGCTATACTCAGCTTTGTCTCAGGATGGTAAGTTGGTGGTTGAAGATATGCCTCCAGTGGTGTGGGGGCTGTGCTTTGGCAAAGTGGGTGGGGTTATATCCTTCCTGTTTGGCCCTGTCCGGGGGTGTCCTCGGGTGGGGCCACAGTGTCTCCTGACCCCTCCTGTCTCAGCCTCCAGTATTTATGCTGCAGTAGTTTATGTGTCGGGGGCTGGGGTCAGTTTGTTATATCTGGAGTACTTCTCCTGTCCAATTCGGTGTCCTGTGTGAATAAAGTGTGCGTTCTCTAATTCTCTCCTTCTCTCTCTCGGAGGACCTGAGCCCTAGGACCATGCCCCAGGACTACCTGACATGATGACTCCTTGCTGTCCCCAGTCCACCTGGCCGTGCTGCTGCTCCAGTTTCAACTGTTCTACCTTATTATTATTCAACCATGCTGGTCATTTATGAACATTTGAACATCTTGGCCATGTTCTGTTATAATCTCCACCCGGCACAGCCGGAAGAGGACTGGCCACCCCACATATGCTCTCTCTAATTCTCTTTCTTTCTCTCTCTCGGAGGACCTGAGCCCTAGGACCATGCCCCAGGACTACTTGACATGATGACTCCTTGCTGTCCCCAGTCCACCTGGCCGTGCTGCTGCTCCAGTTTCAACTGTTCTGCCTTATTATTATTCGACCATGCTGGTCATTTATGAACATTTGAACATCTTGGCCATGTTCTGTTATAATCTCTACCCGGCACAGCCAGAAGAGGACTGGCCACCCCACATAGCCTGGTTCCTCTCTAGGTTTCTTCCTAGGTTTTGGCCTTTCTAGGGAGTTTTTCCTAACCACCGTGCATCTACACCTGCATTGCTTGCTGTTTGGGGTTTTAGGCTGGGTTTCTGTACAGCACTTTGAGATATCAGCTGATGTACGAAGGGCTATATAAATAAATTTGATTTGATTTGATTTGATTTGACAGGGTTACGGTTGGACTCGCACCGACAGGGTTACGGTTGGACTCGCACCGACAGGGTTACGGTTGGACTCGCACCGACAGGGTTACGGTTGGACTCGCACCGACAGGGTTACGGTTGGACTCGCACCGACAGGGTTACGGTTGGACTCGCACCGACAGGGTTACGGTTGGACTCGCACCGACAGGGTTAACGTTGGACTCGCACCGACAGGGTTAAGGTTGGACTCGCACCGACAGGGTTACGGTTGGACTCGCACCGACAGGGTTACGGTTGGACTCGCACCGACAGGGTTACGGTTGGACTCGCACCGACAGGGTTACGGTTGGACTCGCACCGACAGGGTTACGGTTGGACTCGCACCGACAGGGTTACGGTTGGACTCGCACCGACAGGGTTACGGTTGGACTCGCACCGACAGGGTTACGGTTGGAGTCACTGACAGGGTTACGTTTGGAGTGTCTGACAGGGTTATGGTTGGACTCGCACTGACAGGGTTACGGTTGGACTCGCACTGACAGGGTTACGGTTGGACTCGCACTGACAGGGTTCCGGTTGGAGTCACTGACAGGGTTACGGTTGGACTCGCACCGACAGGGTTACGGTTGGACTCGCACCGACAGGGTTACGGTTGGACTCGCACCGACAGGGTTACGGTTGGACTCGCACCGACAGGGTTACGGTTGGACTCGCACCGACAGGGTTACGGTTGGAGTCACTGACAGGGTTACGTTTGGAGTGTCTGACAGGGTTATGGTTGGACTCGCACTGACAGGGTTACGGTTGGACTCGCACTGACAGGGTTACGGTTGGACTCGCACTGACTGGGTTCCGGTTGGAGTCACTGACAGGGTTCCGGTTGGAGTCACTGACAGGGTTACGTTTGGAGTGTCTGACAGGGTTACGAATGGAGTCGCACTGACAGGGTTACGGTTGGACTCGCACCGACAGGGTTACGGTTGGACTCGCACCGACAGGGTTACGGTTGGACTCGCACCGACAGGGTTACGGTTGGACTCGCACCGACAGGGTTACGGTTGGAGTCACTGACAGGGTTACGTTTGGAGTGTCTGACAGGGTTATGGTTGGACTCGCACTGACAGGGTTACGGTTGGACTCGCACTGACAGGGTTACGGTTGGACTCGCACTGACAGGGTTCCGGTTGGAGTCACTGACAGGGTTACGGTTGGACTCGCACCGACAGGGTTATGGTTGGACTCGCACCGACAGGGTTACGGTTGGACTCGCACCGACAGGGTTACGGTTGGACTCGCACCGACAGGGTTACGGTTGGACTCGCACCGACAGGGTTACGGTTGGAGTCACTGACAGGGTTACGTTTGGAGTGTCTGACAGGGTTATGGTTGGACTCGCACTGACAGGGTTACGGTTGGACTCGCACTGACAGGGTTACGGTTGGACTCGCACTGACAGGGTTACGGTTGGACTCGCACTGACTGGGTTCCGGTTGGAGTCACTGACAGGGTTCCGGTTGGAGTCACTGACAGGGTTACGTTTGGAGTGTCTGACAGGGTTACGAATGGAGTCGCACTGACAGGGTTACGGTTGGACTCGCACTGACAGGGTTACGGTTGGACCCGCACTGACAGCGTTACGGTTGGACTCGCACTGACAGCGTTACGGTTGGACTCGCACTGACAGCGTTACGGTTGGACTCGCACTGACAGCGTTACGGTTGGACTCGCACTGACAGGGTTACGGTTGGACTCGCACTGACAGGGTTACGGTTGGACTCGCACTGACAGGGTTACGGTTGGACTCGCACTGACAGGGTTACGGTTGGACTCGCACTGACAGGGTTACGGTTGGACTCGCACTGACAGGGTTACGGTTGGACTCGCACTGACAGGGTTACGGTTGGACTCGCACTGACAGGGTTACGGTTGGACTCGCACTGACAGGGTTACGGTTGGACTCGCACTGACAGGGTTACGGTTGGACTCGCACTGACAGGGTTACGGTTGGACTCGCACTGACAGGGTTACGGTTGGACTCGCACTGACAGGGTTACGGTTGGACTCGCACTGACTGGGTTACGGTTCGACTCGCACTGACAGGGTTCCGGTTGGAGTCACTGACAGGGTTCCGGTTGGAGTCACTGACAGGGTTCCGGTTGGAGTCACTGACAGGGTTCCGGTTGGAGTCATTGACAGGGTTCCGGTTGGAGTCATTGACAGGGTTCCGGTTGGAGTCACTGACAGGGTTCCGGTTGGAGTCACTGACAGGGTTCCGGTTGGAGTCATAGACAGGGTTCCGGTTGGAGTCACTGACAGGGTTCCGGTTGGAGTCACTGACAGGGTTCCGGTTGGAGTCACTGACAGGGTTCCGGTTGAAGTCACTGACAGGGTTCCGGTTGAAGTCACTGACAGGGTTCCGGTTGAAGTCACTGACAGGGTTCCGGTTGAAGTCACTGACAGGGTTCCGGTTGAAGTCACTGACAGGGTTCCGGTTGAAGTCACTGACAGGGTTACGGTTGGACTCGCACTGACAGGGTTACGGTTGGACTCGCACTGACAGGGTTACGGTTGGAGTCACTGACAGGGTTACGGTTTTAGTCACTGACAGGGTTACGGTTGGAGTCACTGACAGGGTTACGGTTGGAGTCACTGACAGGGTTACGGTTGGAGTCACTGACAGGGTTACGGTTGGAGTCACTAACAGGGTTCCGGTTGGACTCGCACTGACAGGGTTAGTCCCCTCTACCACACGGAACCCCACTAATCTACCGACGAAAACGCACGGGGTGGCTAAAAACAGACCTCCATCTTCTGCTAGCTTGCTACCGATGGCCCGGCTAGCTGTCTGAATCGCCGTTATCCCAACCAACCTCACTACTCACTGGACCCTTATGATCACTCGACTCAGAATGCCTCTCCTTAATGTCAATATGCCTTGTCCATTGCTGTTCTGGTTAGTGTTTATTGGCTTATTTCACTGCAGAGCCTCTAGCCCTGTTCATTATTCCTTATCCAACCCTTCAGTTCCACCACCCACACATGTGATGACATCACCTGGGTTCAATTATATTTCAAGAGAAAATATCTCTTTCATCATCACTAAATGACTATGTTTACCTCCACTATATTCACATCCTACCATACCTTTGTCTGTACACTATACCTTGAATCTATTTTATCGTCCCCAGAAACCTGCTCCTTTTACTCTGTTCCGGACATCCTAGACGTTCAAGTTTCATAGCTTTTAGCCGTACCCTTTTCCTACTCCTCCTCTGTTCCTCTGGTGATGTAGAGGTGAATCAAGGCCCTGCAGTGCCTAGCTGCACTCCTATTCCCCAGGAGCTCTCTTTTGATGACTGCTGTAATTATAAAAGCCTTGGTTTCATGCATGTTAACATTAGAAGCCTCCTCCCTAAGTTTGTTTTATTCACTGCTTTAGCACAATCTGCCAACCCGGATGTATTAGCCGTGTCTGAATCCTGGCTTAGGAAGACCACCAATAAATCTCCATCCCTAACTACAACATTTTCAGACAAGATAGAACGGCCAAAGGGGGCGTTGTTGCAATCTACTGCAGAGATAGCCTGCAGAGTTCTGTCCTGCTATCCAGGTTTGTACCCAAACCATTTGAACTTCTACTTTTAAAAATCCAACTCTCTAAAAACAAGTCTCTCACCATTGCCGCCTGCAATAGACCACCCTCTGCCCCCAGCTGTGCTCTGGATACCATATGTGAACTGATTTCCCCCATCTATCTTCAGAGCTCGTGCTGCTTGGTGACCTAAACTGTGACATGCTTAACACCCCGAACATCCTACAATCTAAACTTGATGCCTTCAATCTCACACAAATTATCAATAAACCAACCAGGTACAACCCCAAAGCCGAAAACATGGGCACCCTCATAGATATCATCCTAACCAACTTGCCCTCTAAATTCACCTCTGCTGTTTTCAACCAAGATCTCAGCGATCACTGCCTCATTGCCTGCATCCGTAATGGGTCAGCGGTCAAACAACCTCCATCACTATCAAATGCTCCCTGAAACACTTCAGCGAGCAGGCCTTTCTAATCGACCTGGCCCAGGTATCCTAGAAGGATATTGACCTCATCCCGTCAGTAGAGGATGCCTGGTTATTCTTTAAAAATGCCTTCCTCACCATCTTAATTAAGCATGCCCCATTCAAGACATTTTAAACCAGGAACAGATACAGCCCTAGGTTCTCTCCAGACCTGACTGCCCTTAACCAAAACAAAAACATCCTGTGGCGTTCTGCATTAGCATTGAACAGCCCCCATGAAATGAAACGTTTCAGGGAAGCTAGAAACCAATATACACAGGCAGTTAGAAAAGCCAAGGCTAGCTTTTTCAAGCAGAAATTTGCTTCCTACAACACAAACTCAAAAACGTTCTGGGACATCATAATGTCCATGGAGAATAAGTGCACCTCCTTCCAGCTGCCCACTGCACTGAGGATAGGAAACTTTTTTTTTTTACCTTTATTTAACGAGGCAAGTCAGTTAAGAACAAATTCTTATTATCAATGATGGCCTAGGAACAGTGGGTTAACTCCCTGTTCAGGGGCAGAACGACAGATTTGTACCTTGTCAGCTCGGGGATTTGAACTTGCAACCTTCCGATTACTAGTCCAACGCTCTAACCACTAGGCCACCTCCGATAAATCCACTATAATTGAGAATTTCAATAAACATTTTTCTACGGCTGGCCATGCTTTCACCTGGCTACCCCGGTCAGCAGCACTGCACCCCCACTGCAGCTCGCCCAAGCCTTCCCCATTTCTCCTTCTCCCAAATCCAGTCAGCTGATGTTCTGAAAGATCTGCAAAATCTGGACCCCCACAAATCAGCCGGGCTAGACATTCTGGACCCTTTCTTTCTAAAATTATCTGCCGAAATTGTTGCAACCCCTATTACTAGCCTGTTCAACCTCTCTTTCCCAAAGATTGGAAAGCAGCTGCTGTCATCCCCCTCTTCAAAGTTGGGGACGCTCTTGACCCAAACTACTACAGACCTATATCTATCCTACCCTGCCTTTATAAGGTCTTCAAAAGCCAAGTTAACAAACAGATCACCGACCATTTTGAATCCTACTGTACCTTCTCCGCTATGCAATCTAGTTTCAGAGATGGTCATGGATGCACCTCAGCCACGCTCAAGGTCCTAAACGATATCTTAACTGCGATCGATAAGAAACAGTACTGAGCAGCCGTCTTCATTGACCTGGCCAAGGCTACGACTCTGTCAATCACCACATCCTCATCGGCAGACTCGATAGCCTTGGTTTCTCAAATGATTGTCTCGCCTGGTTCACCAACTACTTCTCCGAAAGAGTTCAGTGTGTCAAATCTGAGGGCCTGTTGTCTGGGCCTCTGGCAGTCTCTATGGGGGTGCCAAAGGGTTCAATTCTTGGGCTGACTCTCTTCTCTGTATACATCAATGAGGTTGCTCTTGCTGCTGGTGATTCTCTGATCCGCCTCTACGTAGACGACACCATTCTGTATATTTCTGGCCCTTCTTTGGACACTTAACAACCCTCCAAATGAGCTTCAATGCGATACAACACTCCTTCCTTGGCCTCCAACTGCTCTTAAATACAAGTCAAACAACAAAACATCCTTCACCCATGCTGCCAAATATACCCCCGTAAAACTGACCATCTTACAGATCCTTGACTTCGGCGATGTAATTTACAAAATAGCCTCCAACACCCTACTCAACAAATTGGATGCAGCCTATCACAGTGCCATCCGTTTTGTCCCCAAAGCCCCATATACTACCCACCACTGCGACCTGTACGCTCTCGTTGGCTGGCCCTCGACTTCATACTCGTCGCCAAATCTACTTACTGGCTCCAGGTCATCTACAAGACTCTGCTAGGTAAAGTCCCGCCTTATCTCTGCTCGCTGGTCACCATAGCAGCACCCACTTGTAGCACGCTCTCCAGCAGGTATATCTCACTTGTCACCCCCAAAGCCAATTCCTCCTTTGGCCGCCTCTCCGTCCAGTTCTCTGCTGCCATTGACTGGAACGAACTACAAAAATCTCTGAAACTGGAAACACATATCTCCCTCACTAACTTTAAGCACCAGCAGTCAGACCAGCTCACAGATCACTACACATAGCCCATCTATAAATAGACCAAACAACTACCTCTTCCCCTACTGTATTTATTTATTTATTTTGCTCCTTTGCACCCCAGTATTACTACTTTGCACACTCATCTACTGTCAAATCTACGATTCCAGTGCTATATTTTACTTCGCCACCATGGCCTATTTATTGCCTTTACCTCCCTTTTCTCACCTCATTTGCTCACATTGTATATAGACTTATTTTTCTACTGTATTATTGACTGTATGTTTGTTTTACTCCATGTGTAACTCTGTGTTGTTATATGTGTCGAACTGCTTTGCTTTATCTTGGCCAGGTCGCAGTTGTAAATGAGAACTTGTTCTCAACTTGCCTACCTGGTTAAATGAAGGTTAAATAAAATAAATAAAATAAAACATACTGACAGGGTTAGACTCATACAGACAGGTTTAGGGTTAGACGTATACTGACATGGAAATCATGTGCCTGTTTACTGAAAGTGTCAACATCTCTCTAGCTAGTCTACCTTCTCTCTATATATATAATCTGAGGTAATCTGCGGAAGGTAAGCAGCTTTTGGCTAAACCAACCAGAGCAGGGGTTCCCACACACACACACACACACGTACACACACACACACGCACGTACACACAGGTTTATTTACTAAATTGCAGTTAAGCCTTAGCATTAGCATCCTTCAGTTCAAAACAATGGAAGCTTTGTAAGCATCCTTCAGTTCAAAACAATGGAAGCTCTGTTAAAATCCTTCAGTTCAAAACAATGGAAGATCTGTTAGCATCCTTCAGATAAAAACAATGGAACCTGTGTTAGCATCCTTCAGATAAAAACAATGGAAGCTTTGCTAGCATCATTCAGATAAAAACAATGGAAGCTTTGCTAGCATCCTTCAGATAAAAACAATGGAAGCTCTGTTAGCTTGATCTGTAACAAAACAGTAGGAGCTCGTCAGCATGCTTTGTTTAACAAATTCAATGGAACTCCTCCGTCCCTCCATCCCTCCCCTCCCACAACTTCTTTCCCTCCCTCCCTCCCTCCACTCCCACAACTTCTTTCTTTCCCTCTCCTTCCTTGCTTCTCTCCTTCCCTCCCACCACTTATCTCTTTCCCTCCCTCCACTCCCACAACTTCTTTCTTTCCCTCTCCTTCCTTGCTTCTCTCCTTCCCTCCCAGCACTTCTTTCTTTCCCTCCCTTTCTCTCTTTCCCTCCCTCCTCTCCCCCCTCCCTCACCCTCTTTCCTTCCCTCTCTCCCCCCTCCCTCACCCTCTTTCCTTCCCTCTCTCCCCTTCCTTCCTTCCTTCCTTCCTTCCCTCCTTCCTTCCCTCCTTCCTTCCCTCCTTCCTTACCTCCTTCCTTACCTCCTTCCTTACCTCCTTCCTTACCTCCTTCCTTACCTCCTTCCTTACCTCCTTCCCACCACAGCTCTCCTTCCCTCCCTCCCACCACTTTCTTTACCTCCTTCCCTCCCTCCCTCTCTCTCTCTCCTCCCCTCCCACCACTTCTTTCCCTCCCTCCCTTTCTTTCTCCTTCCCTGCTTCCCTCCCCCTCTTTCCCAACCTCCCTCCCCCTCTCTCTTTCCCTCCCACTACTTCTTTCTTTCCCTCCCTCTCCTTCCCTCAACCCATTTCTCTATCCTCCCCTCCCTCCATTTCTCTATCCTTCCCTATCTCCTTCTCTCCTTCCCTTGCTCCCTCCCACCAATTATCTCCCCCTCCCTCCCTCGCTCCTTCCATTCCACCCTCCCTCACTCGCTCTTTCCATTCCTCCCTCACTCTGCTCTTTCCATTCCTCCCTCCCTCCCTCTCCTTCCATTCCTCCCACCCTCCCTCTCTCCTTTCATGCCTCCCTCCATCCCACCACTCCTCTCCATCCATTCCTCCCTCCTTCCATTCCTCCCTCCCTCTCTCCTTCCATTCCTCCCTCCCTCTCTCCTTCCATTCCTGCCTCCCTCTCTCCTTCCTTCTTTCCATTCCTCCCTCTCCTTCCCTCCCTCTCTCCTCCCCTTCCACCACTTATTTCCCTCCCTCCCTTTCTCTCTCCTTCCCTGCTTCCCTCATCTCATTCTCTCCTTCCCTTGCTCCCTCCCACCACATATCCCTCCCTCCCTCCTCTCCTTCCATTTCTCCCTCCCTCCCTCCTCTCCTTCCATTCCTCCCTCCATTCCTCCCTCGCTCCTTCCCTCCTTCGCTCCTTCCATTCCTCCCTCCCTCACTCGCTCTTTCCATTCCTCCCTCCCTCACTCGCTCTTTCCATTCCTCCCTCCCTCCTCTCCTTCCATTCCTCCCTCCCTCCTCTCCTTCCATTCCTCCCTCCCTCTCTCCTTTCATGCCTCCCTCCATCCCCCCGCTCCTCTCCTTCCATTCCTCCCTCCTTCCATTCCTCCCTCCTTCCCTCTCTCCTTCCCTCTTTCCATTCCTCCCTCTCCTTCCCTCCCTCTCTCCTCCCCTTCCACCACTTATTTCCCTCCCTCCCTTTCTCTCTCTCCTTCCCTGCTTCCCTCATCTTCTCTCATTCCCTTGCTCCATCCCACCACTTATCCCTCCCTCCCTCTCTCCTTGCCTTCCATTCCTCCCTCCCTCCTCTCCTTCCATTCCTCCCTCCATTCCTCCCTCGCTCCTTCCCTCCTTCCATTCCTCCCTCCCTCACTCGCTCTTTCCATTCCTCCCTCCCTCCATTCCTCCCTCACTCCTTCCCTCGCGCCATCCCTCCTTCACTCCCTCCTTCCCATCCCATCCCTCCTCTCCTTCCCTACTTCCCTCCTTCCCTCCCTCCTCTCCTTCTTTTCCTCATTCTCTCCCTCCTCTCCTTCCATTCCTCCCTCCCTCCTCTCCTCTCTTTCCTCTCTCCCTCCCACTCTCCTCGCCTTCCATTCCTCCCTCCGTCCTCTCCTTCCATTCCTCCCTCCATTCCTCCCTCGCTCCTTCCCTCCTTCGCTCCTTCCATTCCTCCCTCACTCGCTCTATCCATTCCTCCCTCCCTCCCTCCTCTCCCTCCATTCCTCCCTCCCTCCATTCCTCCCTCCCTCTCTCCTTTCATGCCTCCCTCCATCCCCCCGCTCCTCTCCTTCCATTCCTCCCTCCTTCCATTCCTCCCTCCCTCTCTCCTTCCATTATTCCTCCCTCCCTCCATTCCTCCCTCCCTTTCTCCTATCCTCTTTCCATTCCTCCCTCTCCTTCCCTCCCTCTCTCCTCCCCTTCCACCACTTATTTCCCTCCCTCCCTTTCTCTCTCCTTCTCTGCTTCCCTCATCTCCTTCTCTCCTTCCCTTGCTCCATCCCACCACTTATCCCACCCTCCCTCCTCTCCTTCCATTTCTCCCTCCCTCCCTCTCTCCTCGCCTTCCATTCCTCCCTCCCTCCTCTCCTTCCATTCCTCCCTCCATTCCTCCCTCGCTCCTTCCCTCGCGCCATCCCTCCTTCCCTCCCTCCTTCCCATCCCATCCCTCCTCTCCTTCCCTACTTCCCTCCCTCCTCTCCTTCCATTCCTCCTTCTCTCCCTCCTCTCCTTCCATTCCTCCCTCCCTCCCTCCTCTCCTCTCCTTCCATTCCTCCCTCCCTCCATTCCTCCTTCCCTTGCTCCCTCCTTCCCATCCCATCCCTCCTCTCCTTCCATTCCTCCCTCCCCTCCTTCCATTCCTCCCTCCCCTCCTTCCATTCCTCCCTCTGTCCATCAGTTGTACCTGTGAGAGCAGTGTGTCTTTCCCTCCCTCCACTCCTTCCATTCCATTCCTCCCTCCCTCCATTCCCCCCTCCCACCCTCCATCAGCTGTACCTGTGAGAGCATCTTGTCCTTCTCTCCCTCCTCTGCTTCACCATACCCCACTCCACCTAGCTGCAAATAATAGAAGGCATAATGTCATCACACACACACATGCACGCACAAACACACATGGAGCTAAGCTGTCTTTGTGAGTAAATACTATTTTGTATACCAACCTTTCACAATACACACCTGAATACTAACACACACCTGTATACTAACACACATCGGTACACTACCACACAATACACACCTGTATGCCAACACACACCTGTATGCTAACACACATCTGTACACTACCACACAATACACACACCTGTATGCCGACACACACCTGTATGCTAACACACACCTGTACGCTAACACACATCTGTACACTACCACACAATACACACACCTGTACGCTAACACACATCTGTACACTACTACACAATACACACACCTGTATGCCAACACACACCTGTACGCTAACACACACCTGTACGCTAACACACAATACACACACCTGTATGCTAACACACACCATATATACTTACAGTACCAGTCAAAAGTTTGGAGACACCCACTCATTCAAGGGTTCTTCTTTATTTTACTATTGTCTACATTGTAGAATAATAGTGAAGACATCAAAACTATGAAATAACACACATGGAACCATGTAGCAATCAAAAAGTGTTAAACAAATAAAAATATATATTTTATATTTGAAATTCTTCAACGTTTTTTGCCTTGATGACAGCTTTGCTCACTCTCAACCAGCTTCATGAGGTAGTTGGTGCTACATGAAGCTGGTTGAGAGAATGTCAAGTGTGCAAAGCTGTCATCAAGACAAAGGGTTGCTATTTGAAGAATCTCAAATATATAAAATATATTTTTGTTTAACACTTTTTAGTACATAATTCCATATGTGTTTACCAATGTAGAAAATAGTAGAAATAAAGAAAAACCTTTGAATGAGTAGGTGTTCTAAAACATTTGACCGGTAGTCTAGCTCTATATATCTCTATCTATAAATATCTATAACTATATCTACAGTATATATCAATCTATGTCTATATACAGGGCCTTTCAAAATTATTTATTCCCCTTGGAGTTTTTCCTATTTTGTTGCATTACAACCGTAATTTAAATGGCTTTTTATTTGGATTTCATGTAATGGACATACATACACAAAATAGTCCAAATTGGTGAAGCGAAATGAAAAAAATAACTTCTTCAAAAAAAATCTAAAATTGAAAAGTGGTGCGTGTATATGTATTCACCCCCTTTGCTATGAAGCCCCTAAATAAGATCTGGTGCCATCAATTACCTTCAGAAGTCACATCATTTGTTAAACAAAGTGCACCTGTGTGCAATCTAAGTGTCACATGATCTCAGTATATACAGTGCCTTGCGAAAGTATTCGGCCCCCTTGAACTTTGCGAACTTTTGCCACATTTCAGGCTTCAAACATAAAGATATAAAACTGTATTTTTTTCAGATCAGAATCAACAACAAGTGGGACACAATCATGAAGTGGAACGACATTTATTGGATATTTCAAACTTTTTTAACAAATCAAAAACAGAAACTTTGTAGCGCCACCTTTTGCTGCGATTACAACTGTAAGTCGCTTGGGGTATGTCTCTATCAGTTTTGCACATCGAGAGACTGACATTTTTTCTCATCCCTCCTTGCAAAACAGCTCGAGCTCAGTGAGGTTGGATGGAGAGCATTTGTGAACAGCAGTTTTCAGTTCTTTCCACAGATTCTCGATTGGATTCAGGTCTGGACTTTGACTTGGCCATTCTAACACCTGGATATGTTTATTTTTGAACCATTCCATTGTAGATTTTGCTTTATGTTTTGGATCATTGTCTTGTTGGAAGACAAATCTCCGTCCCAGTCTCAGGTCTTTTGCAGACTCCATCAGGTTTTCTTCCAGAATGGTCCTGTATTTGGCTCCATCCATCTTCCCATCAATTTTAACCATCTTCCCTGTCCCCGCTGAAGAAAAGCAGGCCCAAACCATGATGCTGCCACCACCATGTTTGACAGTGGGGATGGTGTGGTCAGGGTGATGAGCTGTGTTGCTTTTACGCCAAACATAACGTTTTGCATTGTTGCCAAAAAGTTCCATTTTGGTTTCATCTGACCAGAGCACCTTCTTCCACATGTTTGGTGTGTCTCCCAGGTGGCTTGTGGCAAACTTTAAATTACACTTTTTATGGATATCTTTAAGAAATGGCTTTCTTCTTGCCACTCTTCCATAAAGGCCAGATTTGTGCAATATACGACTGATTGTTGTCCTATGGACAGAGTCTCCCACCTCAGCTGTAGATCTCTGCAGTTCATCCAGAGTGATCATGGGCCTCTTGGCTGCATCTCTGATCAGTCTTCTCATTGTATGAGCTGAAAGTTTAGAGGGACGGCCAGGTCTTGGTAGATTTGCAGTGGTCTGATACTCCTTCCATTTCAATATTATCGCTTGCACAGTGCTCCTTGGGATGTTTAAAGCTTGGGAAATCTTTTTGTATCCAAATCCGGCTTTAAACTTCTTCACAACAGTATCTCGGACCTGCCTGGTGTGTTCCTTGTTCTTCATGATGCTCTCTGCGCTTTCAACGGACCTCTGAGACTATCACAGTGCAGGTGCATTTATACGGAGACTTGATTACACACAGGTGGATTGTATTTATCATCATTAGTCATTAAGGTCAACATTGGATCATTCAGAGATCCTCACTGAACTTCTGGAGAGAGTTTGCTGCACTGAAAGTAAAGGGGCTGAATAATTTTGCACGCCCAATTTTTCAGTTTTTTATTTGTTAAAAAAGTTTGAAATATCCAATAAATGTCGTTCCACTTCATGATTGTGTCCCACTTGTTGTTGATTCTTCACAAAAAAATACAGTTTTATATCTTTATGTTTGAAGCCTGAAATGTGGCAAAAGGTCGCAAAGTTCAAGGGGGCCGAATACTTTTGCAAGGCACTGTATTAATCAGAGGCAACAAAGAGACCAAAGATAACCCTGAAGGAGCTGCAAAGCTCCACAGCGGAGATTGGAGTATCTGTCCATTGGACCACTTTAAGTCGTACACTCCACAGAGCTGGGGTTTATGAAAGAGTGACCAGAAAAAAAGCTATTGCTTAAAGAAAAAAATAAGCAAACACGTTTGGTGTTTGCCAAAAGGCACGTGGGAGACTCCCCAAACATATGGAAGAAGGTACTCTGGTCAGATGAGACTAAACATTGAGTTTTTTGGCCATCAAGATAAATGCTATGTCTGGTGCAAACCCATCACCTCATCACCATGAGAACACCATCCCCCATGGTTTTCATTGGCAGGGACTAGGAAACTGGTCAGAATTGAAGGAATGATGGATGGCGCTAAATACAGGGAAATTCTTGGGGGAAACCTGTTTCAGTCTTCCAGAGATGTGAGACTGGGACGGAGGTTCACCTTCCAGCAGGACAATGATCCTAAGCATACTGCTAATGCAACACTCGAGTGGTTTATGGGGAAACAATTAAATGTATTGGAATGGCCTAGTCAAATCCCAGACCTCAATCCAATTGAGAATCTGTAGTGTGACGTAAAGATTGCTGTACACCACCGGAACCCATCCAACTTGAAGGAGCTGGAGCAGTTTGGCTTGAAGAATGGGCAACAATCCCAGTGGCTAGATGTGCCAAGCTTATAGAGACATACCCCAAGAGACTTGCAACTGTAATTGCTGAAAAAGGTTGCTCTACAAAGTAGATCATGCACGCTCAAGTTATTTTTTTGTCTTATTTCTTGCTTGTTTCACAATAAAAAATATTTTGCCTTTTCAAAGTGGTAGGCATGTTGTGTTAATCAAATGATACAACCCCCCCCCCAAAAAAAATCTATTTTAATTCCAGGTTGTAAGGTAACACAATAGGAAAAATTCCAAGGGAGGTGAATACTTTTGCAAGCCGCTGTATCTCTCTATCTATATAGATATCATAATAAATACCTCACTCCTCCTTTTTGTCCCGCTCTTATTCCGTCTCTTCTCTTGTAGGATTTGATCATACTCTGGCCTGGGGGTTTCCTGAGACACACAAACAAACCAACTGAAGGCACAAACACACAGACAACATATACTGTATCTCACACTATGATCACTAACAGGTGCAACAATGACGTCTAGTTGATTATCCATTTATAGATCAAACATGCTCAGTTAAAGATACATTTTTAAATGTAACTAGGCAAGTCAGTTTAGAACAAATTCTTATTTATAATGACGGCCTACTCCGGCCAAACACTCATGACGCTGGGCCAATTGTGCGCCGCCCTATGGGACTCCCAATCACGGCCGGTTGTGATACAGCCCAGGATCGAACCCGGGTCTGTAGTGCCTTAGACCCTTGCGCCACTCAGGATCCCCAAAGATAATAGATAAATAAGGTACAAAATGCTCATTTATAGATAATCAGGTCAAACATACCCAGTTATCAATAAATCAGGTAAAACATGCCCATCAGATAAGTTAAATCAACCTTTGTCACCTGCGCCGAATACAACATGTGTAGACCTTACTGTGAAATGCTTACTTACAAGCACTTAACCAACAGTACAGTTCAAGAAAGAGTTAAGAAAATATTTACCAAACAATCTAAAGTCAAGTAGCACAATAAAATATTAATAACGAGGCTATGGGGTACCGGTTCCCTAGTCAATGTGCAGGTATAGTTAGTCGAGGTATTTTGTACATGTAGGTAGGGGTGAAGAGACTATGCATAGATAATAACCAGCGAGTAGCAGCAGTGTAAAAACGTATGTAGTCCGTGTGGCCATTTGATATGTTTTTCAGCAGTCATATGGCTTGGGGGTAAAAGCTGTTAAGGAGCATTTTGGTCCTAGACTTGGCACTCCGGTAATGCTTGACATGCGGTAGCATGACGTGGGTGACTGAAGTCTGTCAATTTTTTGTGCTTTCCTCTGACACCGCCTAGTATATAGGTCCTGGATGGCAGGAAGCTTAGCTCCAGTGATGCACTGGGCCGTACGCACTACCCTCTGTAGCATCTTACGGTCAGATGCCAAGCAGTTGCTAAACCAGGCAGTGATGGAACCAGGATGCTCTCGATGGTACAGCTGTTGAACTTTTTGAGGGTCTGGGGACCCATGCCAAATCTTTTCAGTCTCCTGAGGGGGAAAAGGTGTTGTTGTGCCCTCTTCATGACTGTCTTGGTTTGTTTGGACCATGATAGTTTGTTGGTGATGTGGACACCAAGGAACTTGAAATTCTCGATCTGCTCCACTATAGCCCCGTCAAGGTGAATGGGGGAGTGTTCGGCCCTCCTTTTCCTGTAGTCCACGATCAGCTCCTTTGACTTGCTCACGTTTTGGAGAGAGGTCGTTGTCCTGGCAGCACATTGTTATCGGTGATCAGGCATACTACTGTTGTGTCGTCGGCAAACTTAATGATGGTGTTGGAGTTGTGCTTTGCCACGCAGTCATGGGTGAACAGGGAATACAGGAGGGGACTAAGACAGCACTCCTGAGGGGCCCCCGTGTTGAGGATCAGTGTGGCAGATGTGCTGTTTCCTACCCTTACCACCTGGGGGCGGCCCCTCGGGAAGTGTAGGATCCAGTTGCAGAGGGAGGTGTTTAGTCCCAGGGTCCTTAGCTTAGTGATGAGCTTCATGGGCACTATGGTGTTGAATGCTGAGCTGTAGTCAATGAATAGCATTCTCACGTAGGTGTTCCTTTTGTCCAGGTGGGAAAGGGCAGTGTGGAGTGCAATAGAGATTGCATCATCTGTGGGTTTGTTGGGGCGGTACGCAAATTGGAGTGGGTCTAGGATTTCTGGGATAATGGTGTTGTGAGCCATGACCAGCCTTTCAAAGCACTTCATGGCTACAGACTTGAGTGCTACAGGTCGGTAGTCATTTAGGTAGGATAGCTTGGTGTTCTTGGGCACAGGGACTATGGTGGTCTGCTTGAAATATGTTGTTATTACAGACTCGGTCAGGGAGAGGTTGAAAATGTCAGTGAAGACACTTGCCAGTTGGTCAGCGCATGCTCAGAGTACACGTCCTGGTAATCCATCTGGCCCAACGGCTGTGTGAATGTTGACCTGTTTAAAGGTCTTACTCACATCGGCTATGGAGAGCGTGATCACACAGTCGTCCGGAGCAGCTGATGCTCTCATGCATGCTTCAGTGTTGCTTGCCTCAAAGCAAGCAGAGAAGTTATTTAGCTCGTCTGGTAGGCTCGTGTCATTGGGCAGCTCGCAGCTGTGCTTCCCTTTGCAGTCCGTAATAGTTTGTAAGTCCTGCCACATCCGACGAGCGTTGGAGCCGGTGTAGTACGATTCGATCATAGTCCTGCATTGACGCTTTGCCTGGAATTTCTTCTAACCGTCCCGGTTAGAGTCATCTGACAGCTTCCTTATTGAGCGAGTCACCGGTACTTCCTGCTATAATTTTTGCTTGTAAGCAGGAATCAGGAGAATACAGTTATGGTCAGATTTGCCAAATGGAGGGCGAGGGAGAGCTTTGTAAGTGTCTCTGTGTGTGGAGTAAAGGTGGTCTAGAGTTTTTTCCCCTGTTTGCACATTTAACATGCTGGTAGAAATGAGGTAAAACAGACTTAAGTTTACCTGCATTAAAGTCCCCAGCCACTAATAGCGCCACCTCTGAATGAGCATTTTCTTGTTTGCTTATGGCCTTATACAGCTTGTTGAGTGCCATCTTAGTGCCAGCATCGATTTGTGGTGGTAAATAGACAGCTGCAAAAAATATAGATGAAAACTCTCTTGGTAAATACTGTGGTCTACAGCTTATCATGAGATACTCTACCTCAGGGAAGCAAAACCTTGAGACTTCCTTAATATTAGATTTTGTGCACCAGCTGTTATTTGCAAATAGACACAAACCACCACCCCTTGCCTTGCCGGAGGCAGCTGTTCCATCTTGCTGATGGACCGAAAACCCAGCCAGCTGTATGTTATCCATGTCGTCGTTCAGCCACAGTTTTTAGTATCAGTTTTTATTATCCCGTTGGTAGGATATTCGTGATTGGAAATCATCCATTTTGTTATCCAATGATTGCACATTGGCTAATAGGACGGATGGTAGCGGGGGATTACTCACTCACCTTCGGATCCTTACAATGCACCCCGACCTACGTCCCCTTACACTTGTGTGTATAAGACAGTAGTTTTGGAATTGTTAGTTAGATTACTTGTTGGTTATTACTGCATTGTCGGAACTAGATGCACAAGCATTTCGCTACACTCGCATTAACATCTGCTAACCATGTGTATGTGACAAATAAATTTGATTTGATATCTCTGTCTCTTCTTCATGTGAATGATGGGATTTGGACCTTGTCGGGTGTCTGAAGTAAATCCTTCGCATCCAACTCGTTAAAGAAAAAATGTTCATCCAGTTCGAGGCGAGTAACCGCTGTTCTGATATGCAGAAGCTCTTTTTGGTCATAAGAGACTGTGGCAGAAACATTATGTACAAAATAAGTTACAAATAATGTGAAAAGACACACACAAAAGCACAATTGGTTAGGTGAGCGTAAAATGGCAGCCATCTCTTCCGGGGGCCATCATAATATCCATGCTGTTAAATCAGCTTCTTGATATGCCACACCTGTCAGGTGGATGGATTATATTGGCAAAGGAGAAATGCTCTTTAACAGGGATGTAAACAAATTTGTGCACAAAATTTGAGAGAAATTTGCTTTTTGTGCATATGGAACATTTCTGGGATCTTTTATTTCCACTCATGAAACATTGGGCCAACACTTTACATGTTGCATTTATATTTTTATTTAGTATGCATATGAAGTGGGTAAACAGGGTGTAAACATTAAAGGGACCAGTGTTCAATTACTATATACATAGGGCAGGGTCTCTAAGGTGCAGTGTAGAGTGCCGGGTGGTAGCTGATTAGCAACAATTTCACTTCTATCACTCCAGTGTTAACTTGCTAAATTGTAATTACTTTGCTACTATGGCCTATTTATTGCCTTACCTCCTCATGCCATTTGCACACACTGTATATAGACTTTCTATTTTTCTATTGTGTTGTTGACTGTACGTTTGTTTACTCCATGTGTAACTGGGTTGTTGTTTCTGTCGCACTGCTTTGCTTTATCTTGGCCAGATCGCATTTGTAAATGAGAACTTGTTCTCAACTAGCCTAGCCTTAAATAAAGCCTTAAATAAAGGTGAAATTAAAATAATAATGACTAAGTTCATGGCAGGGTGCTGACTATAACAGTCTGATGGCCTGGAGATAGAACCGAGAGACTGAAAAACAGCAACTGTACTGTCTCTGCTTTTTAGATGGTACTGTGGTGAACAGGCCGTTCACGAGGTCTTTGATGATCTTCTTGACCCTGGTGTAGATCTTCTTGCCCCCAGTGTAAAGCGTTGGGCTGACTGCGCCACCCTCTGGAGAGCCCTGCAATTGCGGACAGTGTAAATGCCATGCCAGACAGTGATACAGTCGGACAGGATGCTCTCATTGGTGCATCTGTAGAAGTTTGTGAGGGTCTTAAGGGCCAAGCCAAATTCCTTCAGGCTCCTGAGGTTGAAGAGGCGCTGGACCATTTCAGGTTGTCTGTGATGTGCCGAGGAGCAGATAGCACACTGCTTAAATAGACCCTGAAGAGCTTAACCACGGCATGGCCAGTAATAAACTGCTTCTGAACATTTCTAAAACCTAAGAGCAGTGTATTTGGTACAAATCATTCCCTAAGCTCTAGACCTCAACTGAATCTTGTAATGCATGGTGTGGCTGTTGAAGTAGGGGAAACTAAACTAATTAGTGTTAACTTCACTTGTAAACTGTCATGTCAAATAATATAGATTCAATGGTTATAAAGATGAGGAAAGGTTTGTCCATGATAAAGAGCTGCTTTTTTTTAAGCAAATCCTGCAGGCTCTAGTTTTATCTTATCTTGATTATTGTCCAGATATGTGGTCAATTGCTGCAAGGAAAGACCTAATTAAGCAGTTGCTGCCCCAGAACAGAGTGGCACATCTTGCTCTTCATTGTAGTCAGAGGGTTAATATAAATACAATGCATTCCAGTCTCTTCTTTTTATAAGACTCATTAATCTGTTAAATTCCAAATTATTTGCATAGTCACCTTACACACAGCTCTGACACACACTTACCACACCAAATATGCCACCAGGGGTCTTTTCAGTCCCCAAATCCAGACCAAATTTAAGAAAGTGTGCAGTATTATATAGAGCAACTACTGCATGGTGTGGACCACAGGAAGAGGAGAGGTTGCTTTTGTAACAGCTAATGGGGATTCCAATAAAATAAGAAATACAGAAGCTGCTCTTTCTCCAGCTAGCTCACTGCATTAACAGACCCTAAAACAGCTCTTCATCCAGCTAGCTCACTGCATTAACAGACCCTAAAATAGCTCTTTATCCAGCTAGCTCACTGCATTAACATACCCTAAAACAGCTCTTTATCCAGCTACCTCACTACTTTAACAGACCCTGAAGCTGCTCTTTATCCAGCTAGCTCACTGCATTAACATACCCTAAAACAGCTCTTTATCCAGCTCACTACTTTAACAGACCCTGAAGCTGCTCTTTCTCCAGCTAGCTCACTGCATTAACAGACCCTAAAATAGCTCTTTATCCAGCTAGCTCACTGCATTAACAGACCCTAAAACAGCTCTTTATCCAGCTACCTCACTACTTTAACAGACCCTGAAGCTGCTCTTTATCCAGCTAGCTCACTGCATTAACATACCCTAAAACAGCTCTTTTATCCAGGTCACTACTTTAACAGACCCTGAAGCTGCTCTTTATCCAGCTAGCTCACTGCATTAACATACCCTAAAACAGCTCTTTATCCAGCTCACTACTTTAACAGACCCTGAAGCTGCTCTTTCTCCAGCTAGCTCACTGCATTAACAGACCCTAAAACAGCTCTTTATCCAGCTCACTACTTTAACCGACCCTGAAGCTGCTCTTTCTCCAGCTAGCTCACTGCATTAACAGACCCTAAAACAGCTCTTTATCCAGCTCACTACTTTAACCGACCCTGAAGCTGCTCTTTATCCAGCTAGCTCACTGCATTAGCAGACCCTAAAACAGCTCTTTCTCCAGCTAGCTCACTGCATTAACAGACCCTAAAACAGCTCTTTATCCAGCTAGCTCACTGCATTAGCAGACCCTAAAACAGCTCTTTCTCCAGCTAGCTCACTGCATTAACAGACCCTAAAACAGCTCTTTATCCAGCTACCTCACTACTTTAACCGACCCTGAAGCTGCTCTTTCTCCAGCTAGCTCACTGCATTAACAGACCCTAAAACAGCTCTTTATCCAGCTCACTACTTTAACCGACCCTGAAGCTGCTCTTTCTCCAGCTAGCTCACTGCATTAACAGACCCTAAAACAGCTCTTTATCCAGCTACCTCACTACTTTAACAGACCCTGAAGCTGATCTTTATCCAGCTAGCTCACTGCATTAACAGACCCTAAAACAGCTCTTTATCCAGCTCACTACTTTAACAGACCCTGAAGCTGCTCTTTATCCAGCTAGCTCACTGCATTAACAGACCCTAAAACAGCTCTTTATCCAGCTCACTACTTTAACAGACCCTGAAGCTGCTCTTTATCCAGCTAGCTCACTGCATTAGCAGACCCTAAAACAGCTCTTTCTCCAGCTAGCTCACTGCATTAACAGACCCTAAAACAGCTCTTTATCCAGCTAGCTCACTGCATTAGCAGACCCTAAAACAGCTCTTTCTCCAGCTAGCTCACTGCATTAACAGACCCTAAAACAGCTCTTTATCCAGCTACCTCACTACTTTAACAGACCCTGAAGCTGCTCTTTCTCCAGCTAGCTCACTGCATTAACAGACCCTAAAACAGCTCTTTATCCAGCTCACTACTTTAACCGACCCTGAAGCTGCTCTTTCTCCAGCTAGCTCGCTGCATTAACAGACCCTAAAACAGCTCTTTATCCAGCTCACTACTTTAACAGACCCTGAAGCTGCTCTTTCTCCAGCTAGCTCACTGCATTAACAGACCCTAAAACAGCTCTTTATCCAGCTCACTACTTTAACCGACCCTGAAGCTGCTCTTTCTCCAGCTAGCTCACTGCATTAACAGACCCTAAAACAGCTCTTTATCCAGCTCACTACTTTAACCGACCCTGAAGCTGCTCTTTATCCAGCTAGCTCACTGCATTAGCAGACCCTAAAACAGCTCTTTCTCCAGCTAGCTCACTGCATTAACAGACCCTAAAACAGCTCTTTATCCAGCTAGCTCACTGCATTAGCAGACCCTAAAACAGCTCTTTCTCCAGCTAGCTCACTGCATTAACAGACCCTAAAACAGCTATTAATCCAGCTACCTCACTACTTTAACAGACCCTGAAGCTGCTCTTTCTCCAGCTAGCTCACTGCATTAACAGACCCTAAAACAGCTCTTTATCCAGCTCACTACTTTAACCGACCCTGAAGCTGCTCTTTCTCCAGCTAGCTCACTGCATTAACAGACCCTAAAACAGCTCTTTATCCAGCTCACTACTTTAACCGACCCTGAAGCTGCTCTTTCTCCAGCTAGCTCACTGCATTAACAGACCCTAAAACAGCTCTTTATCCAGCTCACTACTTTAACAGACCCTGAAGCTGCTCTTTATCCAGCTAGCTCACTGCATTAGCAGACCCTAAAACAGCTCTTTCTCCAGCTAGCTCACTGCATTAACAGACCCTAAAACAGCTCTTTATCCAGCTAGCTCACTGCATTAACAGACCCTAAAACAGCTCTTTATCCAGCTCACTACTTTAACAGACCCTGAAGCAGCTCTTTATCCAGCTATCGTACCACTTTAACAGAACCTGAAGCACTTACATATAATAACCACTGATTTAACAGACCCTGAAACAACTCTTTATACAACTAGCTAACTTTTAATAGACCCGGAAGCAGCTCTTTTTTCCAGCTAGCTCAATGTTTTAACAGACTTTGAAGCAGCTATTTATCCAGCTAGCTCACAAATTTAACAGACCCTGAAACAGATCTTTATTTAACCAGGCCACTGCTTTAAAACACCCTAAAGCAGCTTTTTACCCAGCTAGCTCACTGCTTTAATCGAACCTGAAGCAGCTTTTAATCCAGCTCGCTTCTTTAACAGACCTAGAAGCAGCTTTTGATCCAGCCAGTTCACTGGCTTAAAACCTCTCTGGGATAGGGGGACGCAAATGTCCCACTTGGCCAATTGCCAGGGAAAATGCAGAGCGCCAGATTCAAATAAAATACTATAAAGTTCAAACTTTCATTAAGTCACACATGTAAGATACCAAATTAAAGCTACACTCGTTGTGAATCCAGCCAACATGTCAGATTTCAAAAGGGCTTTTCGGCGAAAGCATAAGAAGCTATTATCTAATGATAGCACAACAGTAAACAAAGATAGAAATAATATTTCAACCCTGCAGGCACTACACAAAACGCAGAAATAAAATATAATATTACCTTTGACGAGCTTCTTTTGTTGGCACTCCATTATGTCCCATAAACATCACAAATGGTCCTTTTGTTCGATTAATTCCGTCCACACTATCCAAAATGTCCATTTATTTGGCGCGTTTGACCCAGAAAAAAACAGCTTCCAATTTGCACAATTTCAATACAAAATATCTCAAAAGTTACCTGTAAACTTTGCCAAAACATTTCAAACTACTTTTGTAATAAAACTTGAGGTATTTTTAAACTTTAATAATCGATCAAATTGAAGACGGGTCTATCTGTTTTCAATACAGGACAAGAACAAACTGATGCTACTTTTCTAGTCTTGCCCAACTCTCAACAGTGTTACACTGTTTCAAGATGGCCGTACTTCTTCATTTCACAAAGGAATAACCTCAACCATTTTCCAAAGACTGGTGACATCCAGTGGAAGCGGTAGGAACTGTAAACAAGTGCCTGAGAAATCCAGTTCCCCAATGGAATATCATTGAATAGACAGTGACCTCAAATGTTTTTTTTCTGAATGGTTAGTCCTCAGGGTTTTGCCTGCTACATAAGTCCTGTTATACTCACAGCCATTATACAAACAGTTTTAGAAACGTCAGAGTGTTTTCTATCCAAATCTACGAATAATATGCATATCTTATATTCTTGGCATGAGTAGCAGAAAGTTGAAATTGGGCACGCTATTTATCCAAAAGTGAAAATGCTGCCCCCTATCCCAAAGAGGCAAGAAAACTCAATCTCGGGTAGGGGTATTTTTTTATTTAGTAAACATTTCACGGTAAGGTCTACACCGATAAGGTCTACACCGCTTGTATTCAGCGCATGTGACAAATACAATTTGATTTGATATAGGCATGCTGACTGGGAGATGACAGTGTGTAGTGTGGGGTGTGTGTGTGTTTGGGTGTGGATGACAGTGTGTAGTGTGGGGTGTGTGTGTGTTTGGGTGTGTGTGTGTGTGTGTGTTTGGGTTTAAGAGGATAATCTGCGAAGATGGGGAGCTGGTATCACCTCTTGACATCATAGAGCAGCAGGTCATGACCCTAGTAACGCTAACATGCCGTTTAAGTCAGTGTGTCTGGTCCTACCTCCTCGTCCTCTAGACTGGTCAGATCCCAGGCATGTTTCAGACACATCTGCCTCCTCTTCCAGTGCTCCAGAAAAAAAGCAGCTAAATACACACAAAAACGTTAAAAGGACCTGAAATGTATTAGACCTCTCAGTGCCCAAAGCCCCTAAAAACTAGGTAGCTTAATTTGTTGCTAGTAAGTAGGGGCAGTAGTGGGTTAAGTAGGGGCAGGCAGTGGGGCAGGCAGGTAGGGGAAGTAAGGGGGCAGGCAGTGGGGCAGGCAGGTAGGGGACGTAAGGGGGCAGGCAGTGGGGCAGGTAGGTAGGGGAAGTAAGGGGGCAGGCAGTGGAGGTAGGGGAACGGTAGGAGCAGTAGTGGATAGAGGTCGACCGATTATGATTTTTCAACGCCGATACCGATTATTGGAGGACCCCCAAAAAACCGATACCGATACCGATTATTGGAGGACCCCAAAAAAAAAGCCTCTACCGATTATTGGAGGACCCCCCCCAAAAAAACGATACCGATACCGATTATTGGAGGACCAAAAAAAAAGCCAATACCGATTATTGAAGGACCCCCAAAAAAAGCACCGATTAATCGGCCAATTTTTTAAAAATGTATTTGTAATAATGACAATTACAACAATACTGAATGAACACTTATTTTAACTTAATATAATACATCAATAAAGTCAATTTAGCCTCAAATAAATAATGAAACATGTTCAATTTGGATTCAATAATGCAAAAACAAAGTGTTGCAGAAGAAAGTAAAAGTGCAATACGTGCCATGTAAGAAAGCTAACGTTTCAGTTCCTTGCTCAGAACACGAGAACATATGAAAGCTGGTGGTTCCTTTTAACATGAGTCTTCAATATTCCCAGGTAAGAAGTTTTAGGTTGTAGTTATTATAGGAATTATAAGACTATTTCTCTCTATACGATTTGTATTTCATATACCTTTGACTATTGGATGTTCATATAGGCACTTTAGTATTGCCAGTGTAACAGTATGGCTTCCATCCCTCTCCTCACCGCTACCTGGGCTTGAAACAGGTACACATCGACAACAGCCACCCTCGAAGCAGCATTACCCATGCAGAGCAAGGGGAACAACTACTCCAAGTCTCAGAGCGAGTGACGTTTGAAACGCTATTAGTGCGCACCCCGCTAACTAGCTAGCCATTTCACATCGGTTACACCAGCCTAATCTCGGGAGTTGATAGGCTTAAGTCATAAACAGCGCAATGCTTGGAGCACAACGAAGAGCTGCTGTTAAAACGCACGAAAGTGCTATTTGAATGAATGCTTACTGGTGCCTACCATCGCTCAGTCAGACTGCCCTATCAAATCATAGACTTAATTATAACATAATAACATACAGAAATACGAGCCTTAGGTCAAATATGGTCGAATCCGGAAAATATAATTTTGAAAACAAAGCGTTTATTCTTTCAGTGAAATACTGAACCGTTCCCTATTTTATCTAACGGATGGCAACCCTAAGTCTAAATATTGCTGTTACATAGCACAACCTTCAAGGTTATGTCATAATTATGTAAAATTCTGGCAAATTAGTTCTCAATGAGCCAGGTGGTCAAACTGTTGCATATACACTGATCCCGAAGAGAAGTGACACAATTTCACCTGGTTAATATTGCCTGTTAACCTTTATTTTAGCTAATATGCAGGTTTAAAAATATATACTTCTGTGTGTTGATTTTAAGAAAGGCATTGTTGTTTATGGTTAGGTACACGTTGGAGCAACGACAGTCCTTTCTCGCAAATGCGCACCGCATAGATTATATGCAAGCAGGACACGCTAGATGAACTAGTAATATCATCAACCATGTGTAGTTAACTAGTGATTATGATTGATTGATTGATTGTTTTTTATAAGATAAGTTTAATGCCAGCTAGCAACTTACCTTGGCTTCTTACTGCATTCGCGTAACAGGCTGGCTCCTCGTGAGGCAGGTGGTTAGAGCATTGGACTAGTTAACCATAAGGTTGCAAGATTGAATCCATGAGCTGACAAGGTAAAAATCTGTCGTTCTGCACCTGAACAGGCAGTTAACCCACTGTTCCTAGGCCGTCATTGAAATAATAATGTGTTCTTAACCGATTTGCCTAGTTAAATAAAATAATATTATAAAATAATTTTAAAAATGGCTAAATCGGCGTCCAAAAATACCGATTTCCGATTGTTTCGAAAGGGGGTAGGTAGGGGAAGTAAGGAGGTATGTAGGGAAAGTAAGGAGGATAGTTAGGGGCAGATAGGGGTGGTAGGGGAAGTAAGGAGGATAGTTAGGGGCAGATAGGGGTGGTAGGAGAAGTAAGGAGGATAGTTAGGGGCAGATAGGGGTGGTAGGGGAAGTAAGGGGGTAGTTAGGGGAAGTAAGGAGGATAGTTAGGGGCAGATACGGGTGGTAGGGGAAGTAAGGAGGATATTTAGGGGCAGATAGGGGTGGTAGGGGAAGTAAGGAGGATAGTTAGGGGCAGATAGGGGTGGTAGGGGAAGAAAGGAGGATAGTTGGGTGCAGATAGGGGTGGTAGGGGAAGAAAGGAGGATAGTTGGGTGCAGATAGGGATGGTAGGGGAAGGTAAGGGGGTAGTTAGGGGAAGAAAGGAGGATAGTTGGGTGCAGATAGGGGTGGTAGGGGAAGAAAGGAGGATAGTTGGGTGCAGATAGGGATGGTAGGGGAAGGTAAGGGGGTAGTTAGGGGGAGTAAGGAGGATAGTTAGGGGCAGATAGGGGTGGTAGGGGAAATAAGGCGGATAGTTAGGGGCAGATAGGGGTGGTAGGGGAAGTAAGGGGGTAGTTAGGGGAAGAAAGGAGGATAGTTAGGGGCAGATAGGGGTGGTAGGGGAAATAAGGAGGATAGTTAGGTGCAGATAGGGGAGGTAGGGGAAGTAAGGAGGATAGTTAGGGGCAGATAGGGGTGGTAAGGGAAGTAAGGGGATAGTTAGGGGAAGAAAGGAGGATAGTTGGGTGCAGATAGGGGTGGTAGGGGAAGAAAGGAGGATAGTTGGGTGCAGATAGGGATGGTAGGGGAAGGTAAGGGGGTAGTTAGGGGGAGTAAGGAGGATAGTTAGGGGCAGATAGGGGTGGTAGGGGAAGTAAGGAGGATAGTTAGGGGTGGTAGGGGGAGTAAGGGGGTAGTTAGGGGACTGATAGGGGTGGTAGGGGAAGTAAGGAGGATAGTTAGGGTCAGATAGGGGTGGTAGGGGAAGTAAGGAGGATAGTTAGGGGTGGTAGGGGAAGTAAGGGCTCCGGGCAGCCGAGCGGAAATGGAGGAAAACTCGCCTCCCTGCGGACCTGGCATCCTTTCCCTCCCTCCTATCTACATTTTCCTCCTCTGTCTCTGCTGCTAAAGCCACTTTCTACCACTCTAAATTCCAAGCATCTGCCTCTAACCCTAGGAACCTCTTTGCCACCTTCTCCTCCCTCCGGAGACCTTCTCCCTTACCTCACCTCGCTCATCAACTCATCCCTGACCGCTGGCTACGTCCCTTCTGTCTTCAAGAGAGCGAGAGTTGCACCCCTTTTGAAAAAACCTACACTCGATCCCTCCGATGTCAGCAACTACAGACCAGTATCCCTTCTTTCTTTTCTCTCCAAAACTCTTGAACGTGCCGTCCTTGGCCAGCTCTCCCGCTATCTCTCTCAGAATGACCTTCTTGATCCAAATCAGTCAGGTTTCAAGACTAGTCATTCAACTGAGACTGCTCTTCTCTGTATCACGGAGGCGCTCCGCACTGCTAAAGCTAACTCTCTCTCCTCTGCTCTCATCCTTCTAGACCTATCGGCTGCCTTCGATACTGTGAACCATCAGATCCTCCTCTCCACCCTCTCCGAGTTGGGCATCTCCGGCGCGGCCCACGCTTGGATTGCGTCCTACCTGATAGGTCGCTCCTACCAGGTGGCGTGGCGAGAATCTGTCTCCTCACCACGCGCTCTCACCACTGGTGTCCCCGAGGGCTCTGTTCTAGGCCCTCTCCTATTCTCGCTATACACCAAGTCACTTGGCTCTGTCATAACCTCACATGGTCTCTCCTATCATTGCTATGCAGACGACACACAATTAATCTTCTCCTTTCCCCCTTCTGATGACCAGGTGGCGAATCGCATCTCTGCATGTCTGGCAGACATATCAGTGTGGATGACGGATCACCACCTCAAGCTGAACCTCGGCAAGACGGAGCTGCTCTTCCTCCCGGGGAAGGACTGCCCGTTCCATGATCTCGCCATCACGGTTGACAACTCCATTGTGTCCTCCTCCCAGAGCGCTAAGAACCTTGGCGTGATCCTGGACAACACCCTGTCGTTCTCAACTAACATCAAGGCGGTGGCCCGTTCCTGTAGGTTCATGCTCTACAACATCCGCAGAGTACGACCCTGCCTCACACAGGAAGCGGCGCAGGTCCTAATCCAGGCACTTGTCATCTCCCGTCTGGATTACTGCAACTCGCTGTTGGCTGGGCTCCCTGCCTGTGCCATTAAACCCCTACAACTCATCCAGAACGCCGCAGCCCGTCTGGTGTTCAACCTTCCCAAGTTCTCTCACGTCACCCCGCTCCTCCGCTCTCTCCACTGGCTTCCAGTTGAAGCTCGCATCCGCTACAAGACCATGGTGCTTGCCTACGGAGCTGTGAGGGGAACGGCACCGCAGTACCTCCAGGCTCTGATCAGGCCCTACACCCAAACAAGGGCACTGCGTTCATCCACCTCTGGCCTGCTCGCCTCCCTACCACTGAGGAAGTACAGTTCCCGCTCAGCCCAGTCAAAACTGTTCGCTGCTCTGGCCCCCCAATGGTGGAACAAACTCCCTCACGACGCCAGGACAGCGGAGTCAATCACCACCTTCCGGAGACACCTGAAACCCCACCTCTTTAAGGAATACCTAGGATAGGATAAAGTAATCCTTCTCACCCCCCCTTAAATGATTTAGATGCACTATTGTAAAGTGGCTGTTCCACTGGATGTCATAGGTGAATTCACCAATTTTTAAGTCGCTCTGGATAAGAGCGTCTGCCAAATGACTTAAATGTAAATGTAAATGTAAGGGGGTAGTTAGGGGAAGTAAGGAGGATAGTTAGGGGCAGATAGGGGTGGTAGGGGGAGTAAGGGGGTAGTTAGGGGAAGTAAGGAGGATAGTTAGGGGCAGATAGGGGTGGTAGGGGAAAGTAAGGGGGTAGGTAGGGGCAGATAGGGGTGGTAGGGGAAGTATGGAGGATAGTTAGGGGCAGATAGGGGTGGTAGGGGAAGTAAGGGGGTAGTTAGGGGAAGAAAGGAGGATAGTTAGGGGCAGATAGGGGTGGTAGGGGAAAGTAAGGGGGTAGGTAGGGGCAAATAGGGGTGGTAGGGGAAGTAAGGAAGATAGTTAGGGGCAGATAGGCGTGGTAGTGGAAGTAAGGAGGATATTTAGGGGCATATAGGGGTGGTAGGGGAATTTAGGTGGTAGTTAGGGGAAGAAAGGGGGATAGTTAGGGGCAGATAGGGGTGTTAGGTGAAGTAAGGAGGATAGTAGAGTGTCAATTAGGGGGAAGTGGGGTGTCAGTTAGGGGGCAGTAGGGTGTCAGTTAGGGGCAGTAGAGTGTCAGTTAGGGGGCAGTGGGGCTGAAGGCGGTAGGTAGTTGTAGAAGGGGGTGGTTAAGGCCATTATGGGGGTAGTTAGGGCCTGTATGGGTTAGGTAGGGATAGTATGGGGTAGGTAGGGCCAGTAGGGGGTAGGTAGGGGCAGTAGGGGGTAAGTAGGGGCAGTAGGGGGTAGTTATGAGCAGTAGAGGGTAGTTATGAGCAGTAGGGGGTAGTTATGAGCAGTAGGGGGTAGTTATGAGCAGTATGGGGTTAGGTAGTTGTAGTAGGGGGGATTCAGGGGCAGCATGGGATAGTTAGGGGCAGTAGGGGGTAGGTCGGGGCAGTAGGGCATATTTAGGGGCAGTAATGGCTATTTAGGGGCAGTAGGGGATAGGTATGGACATTAGAGCTTAGGTAGCAGCTGTATGGGTTAGGTAAGGACAGTAGGGTTGTAGGTAGTTGTAGTAGGAGGTAGTAAGGGGCAGTATGGGGTAGATCGGGGTAGTTAGGGGCAATATGGGGTAGTTATGAGCAGTATGGGGTGGATAGTAGGGGGCAGTATGCGGTGGTTAGAGGCAATATGGGGTAGTTATGAGCAGTATGGGGTAGATAGGGGTAGTAGGGGGCAATATGGGGTAGTTATGAGCAGTATGGGGTAGATAGGGGTAGTAGGGGGCAATATGGGGTAGTTAGGGGAAATATGGGGTAGTTAGGGGAAATATGGGGTAGTTATGAGCAGTATGGGGTAGTAGGGGGCAGTATGCGGTGGTTAGAGGTAATATGGGGTAGTTAGGGGCAGTAGGGGAGCCCAGTAAGGGGTAGGTAGGGCAGTAGGTAGGAGCAATAGTGGTGTAGGTATGGGCAGGAAAGTAGTTATATATATATATATATATATTGATACCCCAGAGGGACATGAAGATGGCGAAGAGGGTGGTAGCTCCGTTGTCAAACAGGTAAGAGGCTCGAGTCAACGAACAGACTGAACTCAGCTTCCAGTAGTCACACACCGCATCACACAGTGGACACATCGTGAAGTTCAGACTGTCATCACACATCTCCTGGCTGAAACACACAAGAACAAACCATAAACACAGCCTGAAGTAATGATTGATTATGGTAACTGACATATTGATCGTGGTAACTGTCGTAATGATCTTGGTAACTGACGTAATGATCGTGGTAACGATCGTGGTAACGATCGTGGTAACTGATGTAATGATCGTGGTAACTGATATAATGACCGCCGTAACTGACGTAGTGATCGTGGTAACTGACGTAATGATCGTGGTAACTGACGTAGTGATCGTGGTAACTGACGTAGTGATCGTGGTAACTGACTTAATGATCGTGGTAACTGGCGTAATGATCGTGGTGACTGACGTATTGATCGTGGTAACTGACGTAATGATCGTGGTAACTGACGTAATGATCGTGGTAACTGACGTAGTGATCGTGGTAACTGGCGTAATGATCGTGGTAACTGGCGTAATGATCGTGGTGACTGACGTAATGATCGTGGTGACTGACGTAATGATCGTGGTGACTGATGTAATGATCGTGGTAACTGACGTATTGATCGTGGTAACTGACGTGATGATCGTGGTAACTGACGTAATGACCGTGGTAACTGACGTAATGACCGTGGTAACTGACGTAGTAATCGTGGTAACTGACGTAGTAATCGTGGTAACTGACGTAGTAATCGTGGTAACTGACGTAATGATCGTGGTAATTGACGTAGTGATCGTAGTAACTGACGTAGTGATCGTGGTAACTGTCGTAGTGATCGTGGTAACTGACGTAGTGATCGTGGTAACTGACGTAGTGATCGTGGTAACTGACGTAGTGATCGTGGTAACTGACGTAATGATCGTGGTAACTGACGTAGTGATCGTGGTAACTGACATTGTGATCGTGGTAACTGACGTTGTGATCGTGGTAACTGACGTTGTGATCGTGGTAACTGACGTAGTGATCGTGGTAACTGACGTAGTGATCGTGGTAACTGACGTAGTGATCTTGGTAACTGACGTAATGATCGTTGTAACGATCGTGGTAACTGATGTAATGATCGTGGTAACTGACGTAATGATCGTGGTAACTGACGTAATGATCGTGGTAACTGAGGTAGTGATCGTGGTAACTGACGTAATGATCGTGGTAACTGACGTAATGATCGTGGTAACTGACGTAATGATCGTGGTAACTGACGTAGTGATCGTGGTAACTGACGTAGTGATCGTGGTAACTGACGTAGTGATCGTGGTAACTGACGTAGTGATCGTGGTAACTGACGTAGTGATCGTGGTAACTGACGTAGTGATCGTGGTAACTGACGTAGTGATCGTGGTAACTGACGTAGTGATCGTGGTGACTGACGTATTGATCGTGGTAACTGACGTAGTGATCGTGGTAACTGACGTAATGATCGTGGTAATTGACGTAGTGATCGTAGTAACTGACGTAGTGATCGTGGTAACTGACGTAGTGATCGTGGTAACTGACGTAGTGATCGTGGTAACTGACGTAGTGATCGTGGTAACTGACGTAGTGATCGTGGTAACTGACGTAATGATCGTGGTAACTGACGTAGTGATCGTGGTAACTGACGTTGTGATCGTGGTAACTGACGTTGTGATCGTGGTAACTGACGTAGTGATCGTGGTAACTGACGTAGTGATCTTGGTAACTGACGTAATGATCGTTGTAACGATCGTGGTAACTGATGTAATGATCGTGGTAACTGACGTAATGATCGTGGTAGCTGATGTAATGATCGTGGTAACTGACGTAGTGATCGTGGTAACTGAGGTAGTGATCGTGGTAACTGACGTAATGATCGTGGTAACTGACGTAATGATCGTGGTAACTGACGTAGTGATCGTGGTAACTGACGTAGTGATCGTGGTAACTCACGTAATGATCGTGGTAACTGACGTAATGATCGTGGTAACTGACGTAGTGATCGTGGTAACTGACGTAGTGATCGTGGTAACTGACGTAGTGATCGTGGTAACTGTCGTAATGATCTTGGTAACTGACGTAATGATCGTGGTAACGATCGTGGTAACTGATGTAATGATCGTGGTAACTGACGTAATGATCGTGGTAACTGACGTAGTGATCGTGGTAACTGACGTAGTGATCGTGGTAACTGACGTAGTGATCGTGGTAACTGAGGTAGTGATCGTGGTAACTGACGTAATGATCGTGGTAACTGACGTAATGATCGTGGTAACTGACGTAATGATCGTGGTAACTGACGTAATGATCGTGGTAACTGACGTAGTGATCGTGGTAACTGACGTAGTGATCGTGGTAACTGACGTAGTGATCGTGGTAACTGACGTAATGATCGTGGTAACTGACGTAGTGATCGTGGTAACTGACGTAGTGATCGTGGTAACTGACGTAGTGATCGTGGTAACTGACGTAGTGATCGTGGTGACTGACGTATTGATCGTGGTAACTGACGTAGTGATCTTGGTAACTGACGTAATGATCGTTGTAACGATCGTGGTAACTGATGTAATGATCGTGGTAACTGACGTAATGATCGTGGTAACTGACGTAATGATCGTGGTAACTGACGTAGTGATCGTGGTAACTGACGTAATGATCGTGGTAACTGACGTAGTGATCGTGGTAACTGACGTAGTAATCGTGGTAACTGACGTAGTGATCGTGGTAACTGACGTAGTGATCGTGGTAACTGACGTAATGATCGTGGTAACTGACAGTGATCGTGGTAACTGACGTAGTGATCGTGGTAACTGACGTAGTGATCGTGGTAACTGACGTAGTGATCGTGGTAACTGACGTATTGATCGTGGTGACTGACGTATTGATCGTGGTGACTGACGTAATGATCGTGGTAACTGACTTAATGATCGTGGTAACTGACTTAATGATCGTGGTAACTGACGTAGTGATCGTGGTAACTGGCGTAATGATCGTGGTAACTGGCGTAATGATCGTGGTAACTGGCGTAATGATCGTGGTAACTGGCGTAATGATCGTGGTAATTGACGTAGTGATCGTAGTAACTGACGTAGTGATCGTGGTAACTGTCGTAGTGATTGTGGTAACTGACGTATTGATAGTGGTAACTGACTTAATGATCGTGGTAACTTATGTAGTGATCGTGGTAACTGACTTAATGATCGTGGTAACTGGCGTAATGATCGTGGTGACTGACGTAATGATCGTGGTGACTGACTTAATGATCGTGGTAACTGGCGTAATGATCGTGGTAACTGGCGTAATGATCGTGGTAACTGGCGTAATGATCGTGGTAACTGGCGTAATGATCGTGGTAATTGACGTAGTGATCGTAGTAACTGACGTAGTGATCGTGGTAACTGTCGTAGTGATCGTGGTAACTGACGTAGTGATCGTGGTAACTGACGTAGTGATCGTGGTAACTGACGTAGTGATCGTGGTAACTGACGTAATGATCGTGGTAACTGACGTAGTGATCGTGGTAACTGACATTGTGATCGTGGTAACTGACGTTGTGATCGTGGTAACTGACGTAGTGATCGTGGTAACTGACGTAGTGATCGTGGTAACTGACGTAGTGATCGTGGTAACTGACGTAGTGATCTTGGTAACTGACGTAATGATCGTTGTAACGATCGTGGTAACTGATGTAATGATCGTGGTAACTGACGTAATGATCGTGGTAACTGACGTAATGATCGTGGTAACTGACGTAGTGATCGTGGTAACTGAGGTAGTGATCGTGGTAACTGACGTAATGATCGTGGTAACTGACGTAATGATCGTGGTAACTGGCGTAATGATCGTGGTAACTGACGTAGTGATCGTGGTAACTGACGTAGTGATCGTGGTAACTGACGTAGTGATCGTGGTAACTGACATAGTGATCGTGGTAACTGACGTAGTGATCGTGGTAACTGACGTAGTGATCGTGGTAACTGACGTAGTGATCGTGGTAACTGACGTAGTGATCGTGGTGACTGACGTATTGATCGTGGTAACTGACGTAGTGATCGTGGTAACTCACGTAATGATCGTGGTAACTGACGTAATGATCGTGGTAACTGACGTAGTGATCTTGGTAACTGACGTAATGATCGTTGTAACGATCGTGGTAACTGATGTAATGATCGTGGTAACTGACGTAATGATCGTGGTAACTGACGTAATGATCGTGGTAACTGACGTAGTGATCGTGGTAACTGACGTAATGATCGTGGTAACTGACGTAGTGATCGTGGTAACTGACGTAGTAATCGTGGTAACTGACGTAGTGATCGTGGTAACTGACGTAGTGATCGTAGTAACTGACGTAATGATCGTGGTAACTGACAGTGATCGTGGTAACTGACGCGTAGTGATCGTGGTAACTGACGTAGTGATCGTGGTAACTGACGTAGTGATCGTGGTAACTGATATATTGATCGTGGTGACTGACGTATTGATCGTGGTGACTGACGTAATGATCGTGGTAACTGACTTAATGATCGTGGTAACTGACTTAATGATCGTGGTAACTGACGTAGTGATCGTGGTAACTGGCGTAATGATCGTGGTAACTGACTTAATGATCGTGGTAACTGGCGTAATGATCGTGGTGACTGACGTATTGATCGTGGTAACTGACGTAATGATCGTGGTAACTGACGTAATGATCGTGGTAACTGACGTAGTGATCGTGGTAACTTACGTAGTAATCGTGGTAACTGACGTAGTGATCGTGGTAACTGACGTAGTGATCGTGGTAACTGACGTAGTGATCGTGGTAACTGACGTAATGATCGTGGTAACTGACGTAATGATTGTGGTAACTGACGTAGTGATCGTGGTAACTGACGTAGTGATCGTGGTAACTGACGTAATGATCGTGGTAACTGACGTAGTGATCGTGGTAACTGACGTAGTGATCGTGGTAACTGACGTAGTGATCGTGGTAACTGACGTAGTGATCGTGGTAACTGACGTAGTGATCGTGGTAACTGAAGTAGTGATCGTGGTAACTGACGTAGTGATCGTGGTAACTGACGTAGTGATCGTGGTAACTGACGTAGTGATTGTGGTAACTGACGTATTGATAGTGGTAACTGACTTAATGATCGTGGTAACTTATGTAGTGATCGTGGTAACTGACTTAATGATCGTGGTAACTGGCGTAATGATCGTGGTGACTGACGTAATGATCGTGGTGACTGACTTAATGATCGTGGTAACTGGCGTAATGATCGTGGTAACTGGCGTAATGATCGTGGTAACTGGCGTAATGATCGTGGTAACTGGCGTAATGATCGTGGTAATTGACGTAGTGATCGTAGTAACTGACGTAGTGATCGTGGTAACTGTCGTAGTGATCGTGGTAACTGACGTAGTGATCGTGGTAACTGACGTAGTGATCGTGGTAACTGACGTAGTGATCGTGGTAACTGACGTAATGATCGTGGTAACTGACGTAGTGATCGTGGTAACTGACATTGTGATCGTGGTAACTGACGTTGTGATCGTGGTAACTGACGTTGTGATCGTGGTAACTGACGTAGTGATCGTGGTAACTGACGTAGTGATCGTGGTAACTGACGTAGTGATCTTGGTAACTGACGTAATGATCGTTGTAACGATCGTGGTAACTGATGTAATGATCGTGGTAACTGACGTAATGATCGTGGTAACTGACGTAATGATCGTGGTAACTGACGTAGTGATCGTGGTAACTGAGGTAGTGATCGTGGTAACTGACGTAATGATCGTGGTAACTGACGTAATGATCGTGGTAACTGACGTAGTGATCGTGGTAACTGACGTAGTGATCGTGGTAACTGACGTAGTGATCGTGGTAACTGACGTAGTGATCGTGGTAACTGACGTAGTGATCGTGGTAACTGACGTAGTGATCGTGGTAACTGACGTAGTGATCGTGGTGACTGACGTATTGATCGTGGTAACTGACGTAGTGATCGTGGTAACTCACGTAATGATCGTGGTAACTGACGTAATGATCGTGGTAACTGACGTAGTGATCGTGGTAACTGACGTTGTGATCGTGGTAACTGACGTTGTGATCGTGGTAACTGACGTAGTGATCGTGGTAACTGACGTAGTGATCGTGGTAACTGACGTAGTGATCTTGGTAACTGACGTAATGATCGTTGTAACGATCGTGGTAACTGATGTAATGATCGTGGTAACTGACGTAATGATCGTGGTAGCTGACGTAATGATCGTGGTAACTGACGTAGTGATCGTGGTAACTGAGGTAGTGATCGTGGTAACTGACGTAATGATCGTGGTAACTGACGTAATGATCGTGGTAACTGACGTAGTGATCGTGGTAACTGACGTAGTGATCGTGGTAACTGACGTAGTGATCGTGGTAACTGACGTAGTGATCGTGGTAACTGACGTAGTGATTGTGGTAACTGACGTAGTGATCGTGGTGACTGACGTATTGATCGTGGTAACTGACGTAGTGATCGTGGTAACTCACGTAATGATCGTGGTAACTGACGTAATGATCGTGGTAACTGACGTAGTGATCGTGGTAACTGACGTAGTGATCGTGGTAACTGACGTAGTGATCGTGGTAACTGTCGTAATGATCTTGGTAACTGACGTAATGATCGTGGTAACGATCGTGGTAACTGATGTAATGATCGTGGTAACTGACGTAATGATCGTGGTAACTGACGTAGTGATCGTGGTAACTGACGTAGTGATCGTGGTAACTGACGTAGTGATCGTGGTAACTGACGTAGTGATCGTGGTAACTGAGGTAGTGATCGTGGTAACTGACCTAATGATCGTGGTAACTGACGTAATGATCGTGGTAACTGACGTAATGATCGTGGTAACTGACGTAATGATCGTGGTAACTGACGTAATGATCGTGGTAACTGACGTAATGATCGTGGTAACTGACGTAATGATCGTGGTAACTGACGTAATGATCGTGGTAACTGACGTAGTGATCGTGGTAACTGACGTAGTGATCGTGGTAACTGACGTAGTGATCGTGGTAACTGACGTAGTGATCGTGGTAACTGACGTAATGATCGTGGTAACTGACGTAGTGATCGTGGTAACTGACGTAGTGATCGTGGTAACTGACGTAGTGATCGTGGTAACTGACGTAGTGATCGTGGTAACTGACGTAGTGATCGTGTAACTGACGTAGTGATCGTGGTGACTGACGTATTGATCGTGGTAACTGACGTAGTGATCGTGGTAACTGACGTAGTGATCGTGGTAACTGACGTAGTGATCGTGGTAACTGACGTAGTGATCGTGGTAACTGACGTAGTGATCGTGGTGACTGACGTATTGATCGTGGTAACTGACGTAGTGATCGTGGTAACTCACGTAATGATCGTGGTAACTGACGTAATGATCGTGGTAACTGACGTAGTGATCGTGGTAACTGACGTTGTGATCGTGGTAACTGACGTTGTGATCGTGGTAACTGACGTAGTGATCGTGGTAACTGACGTAGTGATCGTGGTAACTGACGTAGTGATCTTGGTAACTGACGTAATGATCGTTGTAACGATCGTGGTAACTGATGTAATGATCGTGGTAACTGACGTAATGATCGTGGTAGCTGACGTAATGATCGTGGTAACTGACGTAGTGATCGTGGTAACTGAGGTAGTGATCGTGGTAACTGACGTAATGATCGTGGTAACTGACGTAATGATCGTGGTAACTGACGTAGTGATCGTGGTAACTGACGTAGTGATCGTGGTAACTGACGTAGTGATCGTGGTAACTGACGTAGTGATCGTGGTAACTGACGTAGTGATTGTGGTAACTGACGTAGTGATCGTGGTGACTGACGTATTGATCGTGGTAACTGACGTAGTGATCGTGGTAACTCACGTAATGATCGTGGTAACTGACGTAATGATCGTGGTAACTGACGTAGTGATCGTGGTAACTGACGTAGTGATCGTGGTAACTGACGTAGTGATCGTGGTAACTGTCGTAATGATCTTGGTAACTGACGTAATGATCGTGGTAACGATCGTGGTAACTGATGTAATGATCGTGGTAACTGACGTAATGATCGTGGTAACTGACGTAGTGATCGTGGTAACTGACGTAGTGATCGTGGTAACTGACGTAGTGATCGTGGTAACTGACGTAGTGATCGTGGTAACTGACGTATTGATCGTGGTGACTGACGTATTGATCGTGGTGACTGACGTAATGATCGTGGTAACTGACTTAATGATCGTGGTAACTGACTTAATGATCGTGGTAACTGACGTAGTGATCGTGGTAACTGGCGTAATGATCGTGGTAACTGGCGTAATGATCGTGGTAACTGGCGTAATGATCGTGGTAACTGGCGTAATGATCGTGGTAATTGACGTAGTGATCGTAGTAACTGACGTAGTGATCGTGGTAACTGTCGTAGTGATTGTGGTAACTGACGTATTGATAGTGGTAACTGACTTAATGATCGTGGTAACTTATGTAGTGATCGTGGTAACTGACTTAATGATCGTGGTAACTGGCGTAATGATCGTGGTGACTGACGTAATGATCGTGGTGACTGACTTAATGATCGTGGTAACTGGCGTAATGATCGTGGTAACTGGCGTAATGATCGTGGTAACTGGCGTAATGATCGTGGTAACTGGCGTAATGATCGTGGTAATTGACGTAGTGATCGTAGTAACTGACGTAGTGATCGTGGTAACTGTCGTAGTGATCGTGGTAACTGACGTAGTGATCGTGGTAACTGACGTAGTGATCGTGGTAACTGACGTAGTGATCGTGGTAACTGACGTAATGATCGTGGTAACTGACGTAGTGATCGTGGTAACTGACATTGTGATCGTGGTAACTGACGTTGTGATCGTGGTAACTGACGTAGTGATCGTGGTAACTGACGTAGTGATCGTGGTAACTGACGTAGTGATCGTGGTAACTGACGTAGTGATCTTGGTAACTGACGTAATGATCGTTGTAACGATCGTGGTAACTGATGTAATGATCGTGGTAACTGACGTAATGATCGTGGTAACTGACGTAATGATCGTGGTAACTGACGTAGTGATCGTGGTAACTGAGGTAGTGATCGTGGTAACTGACGTAATGATCGTGGTAACTGACGTAATGATCGTGGTAACTGACGTAATGATCGTGGTAACTGACGTAGTGATCGTGGTAACTGACGTAGTGATCGTGGTAACTGACGTAGTGATCGTGGTAACTGACATAGTGATCGTGGTAACTGACGTAGTGATCGTGGTAACTGACGTAGTGATCGTGGTAACTGACGTAGTGATCGTGGTAACTGACGTAGTGATCGTGGTGACTGACGTATTGATCGTGGTAACTGACGTAGTGATCGTGGTAACTCACGTAATGATCGTGGTAACTGACGTAATGATCGTGGTAACTGACGTAGTGATCTTGGTAACTGACGTAATGATCGTTGTAACGATCGTGGTAACTGATGTAATGATCGTGGTAACTGACGTAATGATCGTGGTAACTGACGTAATGATCGTGGTAACTGACGTAGTGATCGTGGTAACTGACGTAATGATCGTGGTAACTGACGTAGTGATCGTGGTAACTGACGTAGTAATCGTGGTAACTGACGTAGTGATCGTGGTAACTGACGTAGTGATCGTAGTAACTGACGTAATGATCGTGGTAACTGACAGTGATCGTGGTAACTGACGTAGTGATCGTGGTAACTGACGTAGTGATCGTGGTAACTGACGTAGTGATCGTGGTAACTGATATATTGATCGTGGTGACTGACGTATTGATCGTGGTGACTGACGTAATGATCGTGGTAACTGACTTAATGATCGTGGTAACTGACTTAATGATCGTGGTAACTGACGTAGTGATCGTGGTAACTGGCGTAATGATCGTGGTAACTGACTTAATGATCGTGGTAACTGGCGTAATGATCGTGGTGACTGACGTATTGATCGTGGTAACTGACGTAATGATCGTGGTAACTGACGTAATGATCGTGGTAACTGACGTAGTGATCGTGGTAACTTACGTAGTAATCGTGGTAACTGACGTAGTGATCGTGGTAACTGACGTAGTGATCGTGGTAACTGACGTAGTGATCGTGGTAACTGACGTAATGATCGTGGTAACTGACGTAATGATTGTGGTAACTGACGTAGTGATCGTGGTAACTGACGTAGTGATCGTGGTAACTGACGTAATGATCGTGGTAACTGACGTAGTGATCGTGGTAACTGACGTAGTGATCGTGGTAACTGACGTAGTGATCGTGGTAACTGACGTAGTGATCGTGGTAACTGACGTAGTGATCGTGGTAACTGAAGTAGTGATCGTGGTAACTGACGTAGTGATCGTGGTAACTGACGTAGTGATCGTGGTAACTGACGTAGTGATTGTGGTAACTGACGTATTGATAGTGGTAACTGACTTAATGATCGTGGTAACTTATGTAGTGATCGTGGTAACTGACTTAATGATCGTGGTAACTGGCGTAATGATCGTGGTGACTGACGTAATGATCGTGGTGACTGACTTAATGATCGTGGTAACTGGCGTAATGATCGTGGTAACTGGCGTAATGATCGTGGTAACTGGCGTAATGATCGTGGTAACTGGCGTAATGATCGTGGTAATTGACGTAGTGATCGTAGTAACTGACGTAGTGATCGTGGTAACTGTCGTAGTGATCGTGGTAACTGACGTAGTGATCGTGGTAACTGACGTAGTGATCGTGGTAACTGACGTAGTGATCGTGGTAACTGACGTAATGATCGTGGTAACTGACGTAGTGATCGTGGTAACTGACATTGTGATCGTGGTAACTGACGTTGTGATCGTGGTAACTGACGTTGTGATCGTGGTAACTGACGTAGTGATCGTGGTAACTGACGTAGTGATCGTGGTAACTGACGTAGTGATCTTGGTAACTGACGTAATGATCGTTGTAACGATCGTGGTAACTGATGTAATGATCGTGGTAACTGACGTAATGATCGTGGTAACTGACGTAATGATCGTGGTAACTGACGTAGTGATCGTGGTAACTGAGGTAGTGATCGTGGTAACTGACGTAATGATCGTGGTAACTGACGTAATGATCGTGGTAACTGACGTAGTGATCGTGGTAACTGACGTAGTGATCGTGGTAACTGACGTAGTGATCGTGGTAACTGACGTAGTGATCGTGGTAACTGACGTAGTGATCGTGGTAACTGACGTAGTGATCGTGGTAACTGACGTAGTGATCGTGGTGACTGACGTATTGATCGTGGTAACTGACGTAGTGATCGTGGTAACTCACGTAATGATCGTGGTAACTGACGTAATGATCGTGGTAACTGACGTAGTGATCGTGGTAACTGACGTTGTGATCGTGGTAACTGACGTTGTGATCGTGGTAACTGACGTAGTGATCGTGGTAACTGACGTAGTGATCGTGGTAACTGACGTAGTGATCTTGGTAACTGACGTAATGATCGTTGTAACGATCGTGGTAACTGATGTAATGATCGTGGTAACTGACGTAATGATCGTGGTAGCTGACGTAATGATCGTGGTAACTGACGTAGTGATCGTGGTAACTGAGGTAGTGATCGTGGTAACTGACGTAATGATCGTGGTAACTGACGTAATGATCGTGGTAACTGACGTAGTGATCGTGGTAACTGACGTAGTGATCGTGGTAACTGACGTAGTGATCGTGGTAACTGACGTAGTGATCGTGGTAACTGACGTAGTGATTGTGGTAACTGACGTAGTGATCGTGGTGACTGACGTATTGATCGTGGTAACTGACGTAGTGATCGTGGTAACTCACGTAATGATCGTGGTAACTGACGTAATGATCGTGGTAACTGACGTAGTGATCGTGGTAACTGACGTAGTGATCGTGGTAACTGACGTAGTGATCGTGGTAACTGTCGTAATGATCTTGGTAACTGACGTAATGATCGTGGTAACGATCGTGGTAACTGATGTAATGATCGTGGTAACTGACGTAATGATCGTGGTAACTGACGTAGTGATCGTGGTAACTGACGTAGTGATCGTGGTAACTGACGTAGTGATCGTGGTAACTGACGTAGTGATCGTGGTAACTGAGGTAGTGATCGTGGTAACTGACCTAATGATCGTGGTAACTGACGTAATGATCGTGGTAACTGACGTAATGATCGTGGTAACTGACGTAATGATCGTGGTAACTGACGTAATGATCGTGGTAACTGACGTAATGATCGTGGTAACTGACGTAATGATCGTGGTAACTGACGTAATGATCGTGGTAACTGACGTAGTGATCGTGGTAACTGACGTAGTGATCGTGGTAACTGACGTAGTGATCGTGGTAACTGACGTAGTGATCGTGGTAACTGACGTAATGATCGTGGTAACTGACGTAGTGATCGTGGTAACTGACGTAGTGATCGTGGTAACTGACGTAGTGATCGTGGTAACTGACGTAGTGATCGTGGTAACTGACGTAGTGATCGTGGTAACTGACGTAGTGATCGTGGTGACTGACGTATTGATCGTGGTAACTGACGTAGTGATCGTGGTAACTGACGTAGTGATCGTGGTAACTGACGTAGTGATCGTGGTAACTGACGTAGTGATCGTGGTAACTGACGTAGTGATCGTGGTGACTGACGTATTGATCGTGGTAACTGACGTAGTGATCGTGGTAACTCACGTAATGATCGTGGTAACTGACGTAATGATCGTGGTAACTGACGTAGTGATCGTGGTAACTGACGTTGTGATCGTGGTAACTGACGTTGTGATCGTGGTAACTGACGTAGTGATCGTGGTAACTGACGTAGTGATCGTGGTAACTGACGTAGTGATCTTGGTAACTGACGTAATGATCGTTGTAACGATCGTGGTAACTGATGTAATGATCGTGGTAACTGACGTAATGATCGTGGTAGCTGACGTAATGATCGTGGTAACTGACGTAGTGATCGTGGTAACTGAGGTAGTGATCGTGGTAACTGACGTAATGATCGTGGTAACTGACGTAATGATCGTGGTAACTGACGTAGTGATCGTGGTAACTGACGTAGTGATCGTGGTAACTGACGTAGTGATCGTGGTAACTGACGTAGTGATCGTGGTAACTGACGTAGTGATTGTGGTAACTGACGTAGTGATCGTGGTGACTGACGTATTGATCGTGGTAACTGACGTAGTGATCGTGGTAACTCACGTAATGATCGTGGTAACTGACGTAATGATCGTGGTAACTGACGTAGTGATCGTGGTAACTGACGTAGTGATCGTGGTAACTGACGTAGTGATCGTGGTAACTGTCGTAATGATCTTGGTAACTGACGTAATGATCGTGGTAACGATCGTGGTAACTGATGTAATGATCGTGGTAACTGACGTAATGATCGTGGTAACTGACGTAGTGATCGTGGTAACTGACGTAGTGATCGTGGTAACTGACGTAGTGATCGTGGTAACTGACGTAGTGATCGTGGTAACTGAGGTAGTGATCGTGGTAACTGACCTAATGATCGTGGTAACTGACGTAATGATCGTGGTAACTGACGTAATGATCGTGGTAACTGACGTAATGATCGTGGTAACTGACGTAATGATCGTGGTAACTGACGTAATGATCGTGGTAACTGACGTAATGATCGTGGTAACTGACGTAATGATCGTGGTAACTGACGTAGTGATCGTGGTAACTGACGTAGTGATCGTGGTAACTGACGTAGTGATCGTGGTAACTGACGTAGTGATCGTGGTAACTGACGTAATGATCGTGGTAACTGACGTAGTGATCGTGGTAACTGACGTAGTGATCGTGGTAACTGACGTAGTGATCGTGGTAACTGACGTAGTGATCGTGGTGACTGACGTATTGATCGTGGTGACTGACGTAATGATCGTGGTAACTGACTTAATGATCGCGGTAACTGACGTAGTGATCGTGGTAACTGGCGTAATGATCGTGGTAACTGACGTAGTGATCTTGGTAACTGACGTAATGATCGTTGTAACGATCGTGGTAACTGATGTAATGATCGTGGTAACTGACGTAATGATCGTGGTAACTGACGTAATGATCGTGGTAACTGACGTAGTGATCGTGGTAACTGACGTAATGATCGTGGTAACTGACGTAGTGATCGTGGTAACTGACGTAGTAATCGTGGTAACTGACGTAGTGATCGTGGTAACTGACGTAGTGATCGTGGTAACTGACGTAATGATCGTGGTAACTGACAGTGATCGTGGTAACTGACTTAGTGATCGTGGTAACTGACGTAGTGATCGTGGTAACTGACGTAGTGATCGTGGTAACTGACGTATTGATCGTGGTGACTGACATATTGATCGTGGTGACTGACGTAATGATCGTGGTAACTGACTTAATGATCGTGGTAACTGACTTAATGATCGTGGTAACTGACGTAGTGATCGTGGTAACTGGCGTAATGATCGTGGTAACTGACTTAATGATCGTGGTAACTGGCGTAATGATCGTGGTGACTGACGTATTGATCGTGGTAACTGACGTAATGATCGTGGTAACTGACGTAATGATCGTGGTAACTGACGTAGTGATCGTGGTAACTGACGTAGTAATCGTGGTAACTGACGTAGTGATCGTGGTAACTGACGTAGTGATCGTGGTAACTGACGTAGTGATCGTGGTAACTGACGTAATGATCGTGGTAACTGACGTAATGATCGTGGTAACTGACGTAGTGATCGTGGTAACTGACGTAGTGATCGTGGTAACTGACGTAATGATCGTGGTAACTGACGTAGTGATCGTGGTAACTGACGTAGTGATCGTGGTAACTGACGTAGTGATCGTGGTAACTGATGTAGTGATCGTGGTAACTGACGTAGTGATCGTGGTAACTGACGTAGTGATCGTGGTAACTGAAGTAGTGATCGTGGTAACTGACGTAGTGATCGTGGTAACTGACGTAGTGATCGTGGTAACTGACGTAGTGATTGTGGTAACTGACGTAGTGATAGTGGTAACTGACTTAATGATCGTGGTAACTTATGTAGTGATCGTGGTTACTGACTTAATGATCGTGGTAACTGGCGTAATGATCGTGGTGACTGACGTAATGATCGTGGTGACTGACTTAATGATCGTGGTAACTGGCGTAATGATCGTGGTAACTGGCGTAATGATCGTGGTAACTGGCGTAATGATCGTGGTGACTGACGTAATGATCGTGGTGACTGACTTAATGATCGTGGTAACTGGCGTAATGATCGTGGTAACTGGCGTAATGATCGTGGTAACTGGCGTAATGATCGTGGTAACTGGCGTAATGATCGTGGTAACTGACGTAATGATCGTGGTAACTGACGTAGTAATCGTGGTAACTGACATAGTGATCGTGGTAACTGACTTAATGATCGTGGTAACTGACTTAATGATCGTGGTAACTGATTTAGTGATCGTGGTAACTGACGTACTGATCGTGGTAACTGACGTAGTAATCGTGGTAACTGACGTAGTAGTCGTGGTAACTGACGTAGTAATCGTGGTAACTGACGTAATGATCGTGGTAACTGACGTAGTGATCGTGGTAACTGACGTAGTGATCGTGGTAACTGACGTAGTGATCGTGGTAACTGGCATAATGATCGTGGTGACTGACGTATTGATCGTGGTAACTGACGTAATGATCGTGGTAACTGACGTAGTGATCGTGGTAACTGACGTAGTGATCGTGGTAACTGACGTAGTAGTCGTGGTAACTGATGTAGTAGTCGTGGTAACTGACGTAGTAGTCGTGGTAACTGACGTAGTGATCGTGGTAACTGACGTAGTGATCGTGGTAACTGATGTAGTGATCGTGGTAACTGACGTAATGATCGTGGTAACTGACGTAATGATCGTGGTAACTGACGTAATGATCGTGGTAACTGACGTAATGATCGTGGTGACTGACGTAATGATCGTGGTAACTGACGTAATGATCGTGGTGACTGACGTAATGATCGTGGTAACTGACGTAATGATCGTGGTAACTGACGTAATGATCGTGGTAACTGACGTAATGATCGTGGTGACTGCCGTAATGATCGTGGTAACTGACTTAATGATCGTGGTAACTGGCGTAATGATCGTCGCAACTGATGTAATGATCGTCGTAACTGATGTGATGATCGTCGTAACTGATGTAATGATCGTGGTAACTGACGTAATGATCGTGGTAACTGATGTAATGATCGTGGTAACTGACGTAATGATCGTGTTAACTGATGTAATGATCGTCGTAACTGATGTAATGATCGTCGTAACTGACGTAATGATCGTGGTAACTGAAGTTATTGGAAAATTGTTATGAAGAGTAACTAAGGACAGGATTCAACAATCAGTCAAATAAAGAGAGACACATTGATGTACAGAAAGCATGGGTGAGAGAATGAGGACTGTGTGTGGTGTGTATGTGTACCTGGGCACATTAGTGTTGACAGTGAGGACACCATAGAGGAACACTATAAGGCCCAGTAGAGAGGGCGGGACCAACATCCGGGTGTAAACTCCCATCCAGGCAAAGTACAGACCAATCGCCTCCCCAAAATACTTCCTGTTAGTGGTCAGATTCAATATAGTACTTCTTATAACAGGTCAAACAGGCAGACAGATACATTTTAGGTTTTACCTGATTAGGTGCAGACAGACACACTTTAGGTTATACCTGATTAGGTCCAGACAGACACACTTTAGGTTATACCTGATTAGGTCCAGACAGACACACTTTAGATTATACCTGATTAGGTGCAGACAGACACACTTTAGGTTATACCTGATTAGTTCCAGACAGACACACTTTAGGTTATACCTGATTAGTTCCAGACAGACACACTTTAGGTTATACCTGATTAGGTGCAGACAGACACACTTTAGGTTATACCTGATTAGGTGCAGACAGACACACTTTAGGTTATACCTGATTAGGTCCAATGGCTGATATTTGAACATCACTCCATAGTTGGCCCACTCCTCATATAGGAGCTGAAACACACACACACACACACACACACACACACACACACACACACACACACACACACACACACACACACACACACACACACACACACACACACACACACACACACACACACACACACACACACACACACACACCATTAACTAGATGTTTCTTCTCTGGAATCATAAGACATGCTAAAGGACACTGCTGACCAATGAGCTTACCTGTCTGTCGTTCCTCTGATCCCGCCCTCCTTTCCTGGTGAATGACCCCTGAGGACAGAACAGTGTTACCTCTAACCCCCTGACCTTAACTTCTGAACCTTTCACCATGTTATCATGGGGATGGAATCATACTCACATCGTGTGGTGGAAAGGCAGAGTTATAGACACCAGTAGCTAATAACGATGAGATACCTGATAGAGAGAGAGAGAGTTATAGACACCAGTAGCTAATAACGATGACATACCTGATAGAGAGAGACAGAGTTATAGACACCAGTAGCTAATAACGATAACATACCTGATAGAGAGTTATACACACCAGTACCTAATAACAATGAGATACCTGATAGAGAGAGAGTTATACACACCAGTACCTAATAACGATGAGATACCTGATAGATGTAAGCTGGTGCCGGGGCAAGGCAGACGTTTTACGTTCCCCCAGCCGAATGGGTTATTTGTTTGTTTATTTGTGTTGTTTGTAACTTCTTTTGTACATAATGTTGCCGCTACCGTCTCTTATGACCGAAAATAACTTCTAGACATCAGGACTGCGATTTCTCACCACTGACTGGCAGAATATTTTTTTTCCCTTTCACGATTCTGACGAGCTCGACATGAAGGATATACTGCTTCCTCAGGAACAGGCCCGGATCCCCGTGATCCGTGTGAAGTGGAGGCAGAGCAAGAGGTGCCGAAGAGCGGGCTGCCTTCCGAGAATTCGTAGGAGATTGAATAAACCCTCACTTCCCTCCATTCTGCAAACGTCCTTGGAGAATAAAATCGACGAGTTAAGCGGAAGATTAAACTACCAACTGGACATTAAAAACTCTAACATCTTATGCTTCACAGGAGTAGTGGCTGAACGACGACAATATCAACATACAGCTGGCCGGTTATACAATGTACCGGCAGGATACAACAGCGGCGTCTAGTAAGACAAGCGGACTATGTATTTTTGTAAAAAACTGCTGGTGCACGATATCTAATGAAGTCTATTGCTCGCCAGAGGGAGAGTATCTCATGAAAATCTGTCAACCACATTACCTACCAAGAGAGTTTTCCTCTGTATTATTCGTAGCTGTTTTACATACCACTACAGTCAGGTGATGGCACTAAGACAGCATTGAATGAGATGTTTGCTTATGGCCGAATACAAGAAAACACTCACCAAGGCAGCGCTCCTAGTAGCTGGGGACTTTAATGCAGGGAAACTTATTAAATTAGTTTTACCAAATTTCTATCAGCATGTTAAATGTGCAACCAGAGGAAAAATAACTCTGGACCACCTATACTCCACACACAGAGACGCATACAAATCGTCCTCCATTTGGCAAATCTGACGATAATTCTATCCTCCTGATTCCTACTTACAAGCAAAAATTAAAGCAGGAAGCACCAGTGACTAGATCAATAAAAAAGTGATCAGATGAAGCAGATGCTATGATACGCTACAGGACTGTTTTGCTAGCACAGACTGGAATATGTTCCGGGATTCCTCAGATGGCATTGAGGAGTACACCACATCAGTCATTGGCTTCATCAATAAGTGCATCGATGACGTCGTCCCCACAGTGACCGTACGTACATATCCTAACCAGAAGCCATGGATTACAGGCAACATCCACATTGAGCTAAAGGCTAGAACTGCCGCTTTCAAGGAGCGGGAATCTAACCCTGAAGCTTATAAGAAAAACTGATATGCCCTCCGACGACCATCAAACAGGCAAAGCATTAATACAGGACAAAGATCAAATCATACTACACCGGCTCTGATGCTTGTCGGAAGTGGCAGGGCTTGCAAACCATTACAGAATACAAAGGGCCCAATGACACAAGCCTACCGACGAGCTAAACTACATCTATGCTCGCTTCGAGGCAAATAACACTGAAACATTCATTAGAACACCAGCTGTTCCAGACGACTGTGTGATCACGCTCTCGTCAGCCGATTTGAGTAAGACCTTTAAACAGGTCAACATTCACAAGGCTGTAGGGCCAGACGGATTACCAGGACGTGTACTGCAAGCATGTGCTGACCAACTGGCAAGTGTCTTCACTGACATTTCAACCTTTCCCTGTCCGAGTCTGTAATACCAACATGTTTCAAGTAGACCCAAGTAGACCACCATAGTGCCTGTGCCCAAGAACACTAAGGTAACCTGCCTAAATGACTACCGACCCGTAACTCTCAAGTCTGTAGCCATGAAGTGCTTTGAAAGACTGGTCATGGCTCACATCAACACCATTAGCCCAGAAACCCTAGACCCACTCCAATTTGCATACCGCCCCAACAGATCCACAGATGATACAATCTCTATTGCACTTCACACTGCCCTTTCCCACCTGGACCAAAGGAACACCTATGTGAGAATGCTATTCATTGACTACAGCTCAGCATTCAACACCATAGTGCCCTCGAAGCTCATCAATAAGCTAAGGATTAAACACCTCACTCTGCAACTGGATCCTGGACTTCCTGACGGGCCACCCCCAGGTGGTATGGGTAGGTAACAATGCTGATCCTTAACACGGGGGCCTTTCACGGGTCCCCTCATGTACTCCCTATTCCCTCATGACTGCACGGCCAGGCACGACTCCAACACCATCATTAAATTTGGCCGTGTGGTGTCAGGACAACAACCTCTCCCTTAACATGATCTAGACAAAGGAGATGATTGTGGACTACAGGAAAAATAAATCCAAGCACTCCCCCATTCTCATCGACGGGGCTGCAGCAGAGCAGTTTGAGAGCTTCAATTTCCTTGGATTCCACATCACCAACAACCTAAAATGGTCCAAGCACATCAAGACAGTCGTGAAGAGGGCACGACAAAACCTTTTCCCCCTCAGGAGACTGAAAAGATTTGATATGTGTCCTCAGATCCTCAAAAAGGTTCTGAAGCTGCACCATCGAGAGTATCCTGACTGGATGCATCACTGCCTGGTATGTCAACTGCTTGGCCTCTGACCGCAAGGCACTACAGAGGGTAGCGCGAACGGCCCAGTACATCACTGGGGTCAAACTCCCTGCCATCCAGGACCTCTACACCAGGCGGTGTCAGAGGAAGGCCCTAAAAATTGTCAAAGACTCCAGCCACCCTAGTCATAGACTGTTCTCTCTGCTACCGCATGGCAAGCCGTACCGGAGCGACAAGCATAGGTTCAAGAGGCTTCTAAACATCTTCTACCCCCAAGCCATAAGACTCCTGAACATCTAATCAAATGGCTATCGGGAGTATTTGCATTGTCCCCCCTTCTACTCTGCTGCTACTCTGTTATTATCTATGCATAGTCACTTTAATAACTCTACCGACATGTACCTATTACGTCAATTACCTCGACACCGGTGCACCTGCACATTGACTCTGTACTGTTACCCTCTGTATATAGTCCCTATATTGTTGTTTTTCTGTTGCTCTTTAATTATTTGTTATTCTTTTCAAAAGGTTTCAAAAAATCTTTTCTTTTTTTGTGTGAATTTTACCCCCTTTTTCTCCCCAATTTCGTGGTATCCAATTGTTAGTAGCTACTATCTTGTCTCATCGCTACAACTCTCGTACGGGCTCGGGAGAGACGAAGGTTGAAAGTCATGTGTCCTCCGATACACAACCCAACCAAGCCGCACTGCTTCTTAACACAGCGCGCAACCAACCCGAAAGCCAGCCGCACCAATGTGTCGGAGGAAACACCGTGCACCTGGCAACCTTGGCTAGTGTGCACTGCGCCCAGCCTGCCACAGGAGTCGTTGGAGCGTGATGAGACAAGGATATCCCTCCTGGCCAAACCCTACCTAACGACGCTATGCCAATTGTGCGTCGCCCCACGGACCTCCCGGTCGCGGCCGGTCGCGACCTGGGTCTCTGGTGGCACAGCTGGCGCTGCAGTACAGCGCCCTTAACCACTGCTCCACCCGGGAGGCCTCAAAAAGCTTTTGATTCAATTGGGCACAAGGGTCTGCTATACAAATTGATGGAAAGTGGTGTGGGAAAAACATTCAACATTCAAAACATTCAACATTACAAAATCCATGTACACAATCAACAAGTGTGTGTACATCAGCGCCACGTGTAACTTCCACAATGCCGTGAACGATCAGAAACAAGGCAAGAAGGGTCTTCTACGCCATCAAAAGGAACATAAAATTCGACATGCTAATTATGATCTGGCTAAAACATCTGACCTTTATGGTTTTGAGGTCTGGGGTACGCTCACCAACCAAGAATTAACAAAAGGGGAAAAACACTGTACTGCATGCAGAATTCTGGAAAAATATAATCTGTGTACAACGTAAAACACCAAATAATGCATGCAGAGCCGAATTAGGGCGATACCCGCTAATTATCAAAATCCAGAAAAGAGACGTTAAATTCTACAACCACCTAAAAGGAAGCGATTCCCAAACCTTCCATAACAAAGCCATCACCTACAGAGAGATGAACCTGGAGAGTCCCCTAAGAAAGCTGGTCCTGGGGCTCTGTTCACAAACAGACCCACAGAGCCCCAGGAAAGCAACACAATTAGACCAAACCAAATCATGAGAAAAGAAAAAGATAATTACCAGACACATTGGAAATAAATAATGGAAAAACTGAGAAAACTAGAGGGCTATTTGGCACTAAACAGAGTGTAGACAGTGGCAGAATACCTGACCACTGTGACTGACCCAAATTTAAGGAAAGCTTTGACTATGTACAGACTCAGTGAGCATAGCCTTGCTTTTGAGAAAGTAGGCAGACCTGGCTCTCAAGAGAAGACAGGCTATGTGCTCACTGCCCACAAAATGAGGTGGAAACTGAGCTGCACTTCCTAACCTCCTACCCAGTTGCTTACCATATTAGAGACAGATTTTCCCTCTTGTCCTTTAACTATTTGCACATCATTACAGTACTGTATATAAACATAATATAATATTTGAAATGCCTTTATTATTTTGGAAACTTGTGAGTGTAATGTGACATTTTTTGTTTATTTCACATTTGTTTATTATCTATTTCACTTGCTTTGGCAATGTTGACATATGTTTCCCATGCCAATAAATCCCAGAGAGAGAGGACTTGACTTTGTCTTACTTTAATGAAACACCCCCCCCCCCCCAAAAAAAAAATATATATATTTATAAACGCATATATATATTATATATATATATATATACAGTGCCTTGCAAAAGTATTCGGCCCCCTTGAACTTTGCGACCTTTTGCCACATTTCAGGCTTCAAACATAAAGATATAAAACTGTATTTTTTTGTGAAGAATCAACAACAAGTGGGACACAATCATGAAGTGGAACGACATTTATTGGATATTTCAAACCTTTTTAACAAATCAAAAACTGAAAAATCGGGCGTGCAAAATTATTCAGCCCCTTTACTTTCAGTGAGGCAAACTCTCTCCAGAAGTTCAGTGAGGATCTCTGAATGATCCAATGTTGACCTAAATGACTAATAATGATAAATACAATCCACCTGTGTGTAATCAAGTCTCCGTATAAATGCAAATGCACTGTGCTAGTCTCAGAGGTTCGTTAAAAACGCAGAGAGCATCATGAAGAACAAGGAACACACCAGGCAGGTCCGAGATACTGTTGTGAAGAAGTTTAAAGCCGGATTTGGATACAAAAAGATTTCCCAAGCTTTAAACATCCCAAGGAGCACTGTGCAAGTGATCATATTGAAATGGAAGGAGTATCAGACCACTGCAAATCTACCAAGACCTGGCCGTCCCTCTAAACTTTCAGCTCATACAAGGAGAAGACTGATCAGAGATGCAGCCAAGTGGCCCATGATCACTCTGGATGAACTGGCAACAATGCAAAACGTTATGTTTGGTGTAAAAGCAACACAGCTCATCACCCTGAACACACCATACACACTGTCAAACATGGTGGTGGCAGCATCATGGTTTGGGCCTGCTTTTCTTCAGCAGGAACAGGGAAGATGGTTCAAATTGATGGGAAGATGGATGGAGCCAAATACAGGACCATTCTGGAAGAAAACCTGATGGAGTCTGCAAGACCTGAGACTGGGACGGAGATTTGTCTTCCAACAAGACAATGATCCAAAACATAAAGCAAAATCTACAATGGAATGGTTCAAAAATAAACATATCAAGGTGTTAGAATGGCCAAGTCAAAGTCCAGACCTGAATCCAATCGAGAATCTGTGGAAAGAACTGAAAACTGCTGTTCACAAATGCTCTCCATCCAACCTCACTGAGCTCGAGCTGTTTTGCAAGGAGGAATGGAAAAAAATGTCAGTCTCTCTGTTACGGATACAGTTATCCTGTGTGTGTGTGTGTATCCTGTGTGTGTGTTTCTTTTCTCTCCTTCTCCCCTCACAGGTGAAAATCATCACTCCCCAATCAATCATCAATCAGAAGACACACCTCCTCATATTTCCTAAACCTATCACAGTTCTTTCCCCATGGTTTAAAAACCCCATCATTTGTTTGTTCTTGAGCCCAGCTCAGCTCAGCTCAATCTCTCTGTATATGTCATGTCTGTAGGTCTCTGTGTTTCACTCTCGCTTTGTGTCGTAACCTCTCTTTTGTTTAAGCACCTCATAGCACTTTGTCATCACCTGTGAGTATTGTTTTTGGTTATGGTGTTTGTGTTTGATTGCTGGTGGAAAAGGGGGAAACCAAGACAAGTCGCCCATGGGCATACACTACCCGTAGGTGAACTTTGTTAAATACACTAGTTAGAACTGGGCGGACCACCCACTGTATTTTTGGTTAGTTAGTTAGCTGTTGTTAAAGTAGGCTAGTCTAGCTTAGGGGTGTTTTTGAATACTTATTGTTTCTTTCCTTGGGTCCAGCTCAGCCCCTTTTCCTGCTCCCCCATTACCGTGTGTTTATAAATAAACCTAGAGTTTGACGGTAGATTTCAGTTGTCGTGCTTATTTCGTTCACACTTTTCCTTTGTCACAATAATAATTTGCATGAGTTATGTTACGAGTCTCATTACCATCCCCCTAGACTGTCGGGCCAAAAGGGATTCGTAACATAAGTGGAGCCTCGTCCGGGATCTGTCATAACTGACACCCATGCCGCTCATGTAGATTGTTGTAGTGGTATAGTTCAGTGTTGAGCGTCATAGCTGAAGTAGCATTAGTGTTTGCTATTTCCTTTGGCACTTGTGAAGTAGTGTAAAAATGACTACTTTTGATTTTAAATCTTTTTGGATAACCCTTCGTGGGAGGTTTTTGACAAATGTCGTAGAGTTGATTTAATGACCTTGGCTGACCATTATTCAGTATCGATTCCGCAGAGTTTAGTTAAGGCGGAGGTGAAACGGATAGTATTAAATGTATTGTTGGAAGAGCAGGTGCTTGTGTTACCGCTGCCTGAGACTACTACCCCTGTAGCGGATGTTGCTGCTCCTGTAAGACCATTGGTGTCTGATAATGAGGGAGAGGCTAAAACACCAGCCACATTGTCCCATTTTGATCCACTCTCCCCACTGTCAAATGGTGATGCCAGGAGGGATGTCTGTTTAGCACAGTTCCAACTGGAGGTGGAAGAGAGAGCCCAAATTAGGCGAGAGACTCTCCAGTTGGAGATGTGTAAAATAGAGGCTGAAAAAGAACGAGAACAACGGCATTTAGAGATGTGTAAAATTGAGGCAGACAGAGAACAAAGGCAGTTGGAGTTCAAAATGCGCCAGATGGAACTTGAGGCAGAGACAGCGAGGCTAGCCTCCGGTCCTACTGTGCCTGTTTGTGAGCCGTCCTCACCTGCTGTGTCCTCAAACACGTTTGACATTAGTAGGCAGATTGACTCTCTGAACAAAGGTACTAAGGCAGAGGTTGACTCCTATTTTTGTGTATTTGAGCGTATAGCCGTAGCATTGAAATGGCCTGAAGAGGTATGGTGCCTATTACTTCAGTGTAAATTAACTGGTAAAGCCCAAGAGGTTTTGTCAGCGCTACCTCTGGAGGACAGTTTGAATTATGAAGTGGTCAAAGCTACTGTTCTTCGTGCCTATGAGCTTGTGCCTGAGGAGATTTAGGTCTCATAGAAAGTCTTCTAGTAAGACTTATGTGGAATTTGCTAGAGACAAGGGAAATCTGTTTGATAAATGGCATGCTGCTAGTAAGGTAACTGATTTCAACTCTCTGCGGGAGTTAATCTTGTTGGAAGAGTTTAAAAATTGCTTACCCGAACGCATTGTAGTTTACCTAAACGAACAGAAAGTATCCTCCCTGGCAGAAGCGTCTGTGTTGGCAGACGAGTTTGTGTTGACGCACAAGAGTGTGTTTTCGGCTCAAACTGAGAGTAGAGCTACTGAGTTTCCTACCTTTAGTCCTAGTCGGCCAGCAGTAGTATGTCAAGCACGCCAGAAGAATGAGCGTCCATGTTTCTATTGTCATAAAGTAGGACATATGATTAATGATTGCTTCCTGCTTAAACGCAAACAAGGGATGCCTCTTCGTGCCAAGCCACCAACAGGTGTTGCTCTAATTCGTACGGTTGTGAGGTCTGCAACAAAACAGGTGCCTCAGGGTAACTGTAGATTGAAAGTCTCAGTCCCCGACCGCAGTTATGAACCATTCATTTTCGAGGGGTTTGTGTCCCTAACGAATGACGAAGCGTCTCAGCGTCCGGTTAAAATCCTTAGAGATACTGGTGCGGCGCAGTCGTTTATATTGTCTGATGTGTTGCCCTTATCTGATGATACATACTGTGGTTCCAGTGTGTTAGTGCAGGGTATTGAAATGGGTTTTGTCCCAGTGCCATTGCACTTTGTGAAAGTACACTCTGAGTTAATCAGTGGAATATTCAGAGTGGGGGTACGCCTATGTTGCCAGTGAAAGGTGTGACCTTCATAATGGGTAACGATATTGCCGGAGGAAATGTAGTACCCGTATTGGAAGTATTGGATAAAAGTGACCACTCTCTCTCGAATGAGCTGGCACAGAATTATCCACATGTGTTCCCCGCTTGTGCTGTCACTCGTGCTCAGGCACGACAAGAGGGTGAGGAGATAGATTTGTCGAACACTGTTCTGTTCAAAGAGGTTGGCCATGGACAGGTGCGCCCTGTTAATGCCAAGGTCTTGGCTATAACTGCATTCCCTGCACCTACCACCAGACGAGAGCTACGCCGCTTTTTAGGGATGGTTGGCTACTACCGTAGCTTCTGTAAAAATTTCTCTGCGGTAGTTGCTCCATTGACCGATTTGCTTAGTCCGGCTAGATCATTTGAGTGGTCCCCTGATTGTAAGAGAGCTTTTGAATCAGCGAAAGCACTCTTATGTAGTACACCTGTACTTGCTGCTCCTGATTTTGAACAACCGTTCAAACTTGAGGTAGATGCTAGTGCCAGAGGTGCTGGTGCTGTTCTACTGCAGCAGGACAATAGTGGAGTGGATCATCCCGTTTGTTATTTTTCACGTAAATTTAATAAATGTCAAACAAACTATGCGACAATAGAACAAGAAGCTCTTGCTTTGTTGTTGGCTCTGCAATACTTTGAAGTATATATTGGTTCCAGTGCCCTACCCGTGATTGTATATACTGACAAAACATCAGTCGGGAAGTTAAAGCTTGGTCACAAATTAGTCTTCCAAATGGACAACGACCCCAAGCATACTTCCAAAGTTGTGGCAAAATGGCTTAAGGACAACAAAGTCAAGGTATTTGAGTGGACATCACAAAGCCCTGACCTCAATCCTATAGAAAATTTGTGGGCAGAACTGAAAAAGCGTGTGCGAGCAAGGAGGCCTACATACCTGAATCAGTTACACAGCTTTGTAAGGGGGAATGGGCCACAATTCACCCAACTTATTGTGTGAAGCTTGTGGAAGGCTACCCAAAACATTTGACCCAAGTTAAACAATTTAAAGGCAATACTACCAAATACTAATTGAGTATATGTAAACTTCTGACCCACTGGAAATGTGATGAAAGAAATAAAATCTGAAATAAATCATTCTCTCTACTATTATTCTGAAATTTCACATTCTTAAATTATGTGGTGATCCTAACTGACCTAAGACAGGAAATTGTTACGAGGATTAAATGTCAGGAATTGTGAAAAACTGAGTTTAAATATATTTGGCTAAGGTGTATGTAAACTTCCGATCTCAACTGTATATATGTACTGTATACATTTACCATACGCACCTTGCCCTCTACCCCACAATACAAAACACCACCACACATCACAATAACCAAAACCTCACCTCTTCTCCAACAGTATATCCAAAACATCTTCCCCAGCTATACATACTGCCCCCCCAACACATCTCCTGAAACCTCTCCACACTGATCATTTTATAGAACTCAAATTCCACCCTAAGGCACACAGAGACCATCCCATTAAATAATAATAAATGGTATGTTATCCCCCCACCTTTGACCCTGTTCCCCCTTGGTAGCTTTTTTTATTTTTTTATTTTACCTTAATTTTACTAGGCAAGTCAGTTAAGAACAAATTCTTATTTTCAATGACGGCCTAGGAACAGTGGGTTAACTGCCTGTTCAGGGGCAGAACGACAGATTTTTACCTTGTCAGCTCGGGGATTCGAACTTGCAACCTTTCAGTTACTCGTCCAACGCTCTAACCAAGTATTTAGTCAGCCACCAATTGTGCAAGTTCTCCCACTTAAAAAGATGAGAGGCCTGTAATTGTCATCATAGGTACACTTCAACTATGACAGACAAAATGAGAAGAAAAAAATCCAGAAAATGACATTGTAGAATTTTTAATGAATTTATTTGCAAATTATGGTGGGAAATAAGAATTTGGTCACCTACAAACAAGCAAGATTTCTGGCTCTCACAGACCTGTCACTTCTTCTTTAAGAGGCTCCTCTGTCCTCAACTCGTTACCTGTATTAATGGCACCTGTTTGAACTTGTTATCAGTATAAAAGACACCTGTCCACAACCTCAAACAGTCACACTCCAAACTCCACTATGGCCAAGACCAAAGAGCTGTCAAAGGACACCAGAAACAAAATTTTAGACCTGCACCAAGCTGGGAAGACTGAATCTGCAATAGGTAAGCAGCTTGGTTTGAAGAAATCAACCGTGGGAGCAATTATTAGGAAATGGAAGACATACAAGACCACTGATAATCTCCCTCGATCTGGGGCTCCACGCAAGATCTCACCCCGTGGGGTCAAAATTATCACAAGAACGGTGAGCAAAAATCCCAGAACCACACAGGGGGACCTAGTGAATGACCTGCAGAGAGCTGGGACCAAAGTAACAAAGCCTATCATCAGTAACACACTACGCCGCCAGGGACTCAAATCCTGCAGTGCCAGACGTGTCCCCCTTCTTAAGCCAGTACATGTCCAGGCCCGTCTGAAGTTTGCTAGAGAGCATTTGGATGATCCAGAAGAAGATTGGGAGAATGTCATATGGTCAGATGAAACCAAAATATAACTTTTTGGTAAAAACTCAACTCGTTGTGTTTGGATGACAAAGAATGCTGAGTTGCATCCAAAGAGCACCATGCCTACTGTGAAGCATGGGGGTGGAAACATCATGCTTTGTGGCTGTTTTTCTGCAAAGGGACCAGGACGACTGATCCGTGTAAAGGAAAGAATGAATGGGGCCATGTATCGTGAGATTTTGAGTGAAAACCTCCTTCCATCAGCAAGGGCATTGAAGATGAAACAACAGCCCCAAAACATCATTGCTCTAGAGGAGATCTGCATGGAGGAATGGGCCAAAATACCAGCAACAGTGTGTGAAAACCTTGTGAAGACTTACAGAAAACATTTGACCTCTGTCATTGCCAACAAAGGGTATATAACAAAGTATTGAGTTAAACTTTTGTTATTGACCAAATACTTATTTTCCACCATAATTTGCAAATAAATTCATTAAAATCCTACAAATGTGATTTTCTGGATTTTTTTTCTCATTTTGTTTGTAATAGTTGAAGTGTACCTATTATGAAAATTACAAGCCTCTCTCTTCTTTTTAAGTGGGAGAACTTGCATAATTGGTGGCTGACTAAATACTTTTTTGCCCCACTGTATGGTCTTCTCCTTATTTGAATACCTGTACCACATTATAAACATCCCAAACAGTAAAAACCACCCCAACCTCTCACACAGACATTCCAACAGAGACATTAATGGCATTATCCTGGCAAACACAGGAAACACATTAATCAGTTTCTCTCATAACACAGAAAGATCACCCCTGCCCGACTTCCGGTTCAACCTGTGCCAACCACCTGTTAGTGGCCAGGGCTCCATGTAGAACCATCCACTGGAGGTCCCCTGACCTCTTTGGTACTGGGGGTTTATAGAGCCCCTCCATCTCAAACCCACCATACTCGCCACCTCACATACCCCTGCCACTGATGTGCCTTTACTCAAGTTAGGCTCCTAATGTTGCTTACCTTAATGGTTATAGAGGGCTTTACCTCCCACCCCCTCAAACTCCCCCAGGCTCGTAGTGTTAAAATCTAAAAAGTCCTCCAGACCCCTTTGCCAGTCCCCAGTCTCTGCAGTCACCTGCAGTGACGGAAACATTGGCGGCACCTCCCCCTTTGGCTGCTCAAACACCCCCTTACCGGCTCAGACAGTGCCTCCTGGACTTCCTCCAGGACTTTCTCCAGCAGCCTAAGAGACGTCATTTCTGTTTGTTGTGCCAGGACTTCCGGGGTTTTCCACCCCTCCTCTCCCAGCAGTCACAGGTCACCCAGCCTTAACACCTTCAGTTGCCTCTGCAGGGTGGCCGACTGAACCGATCTCAACGGGATGGCTGGGTTGTAGAAGATTTGCTCCACCCACAGCCCAGGCTCCACACTCTTCTCGTGTGGGCCTTAGCAGCTGCCAGGCCCTCAGCACCGCAGAGTAAAAGTCTGAGAGACCTGCTGTACTCAGGCTCTCCAGCTTTATGAGGCAAAACCCATGTTAATTTCAGCTTTTACAACAAGCAACCCTACACACCTCCTTTGAGGAGCAAATTTTTACAGACAGACCCGGTACAAAAAAGACTGCCACCCCTGTACTAAAATTTGTCCCATGGCTCAACAATCGACTTCATTCATCACATCACCATGTGTCTCCTGCAGAAACAACACCTGTACTTTTTTTTGGTTTTACATATTCACCCAACACACTCCTCTTTTCCGCATCTCTGGTGCCACTTATATTGAGAGAGCCTACCCAAACAGTCTCCATAAGAAGTGGGAGAAAAGCCAGCAAAGAAAGAGACAATAGCAAAGCTCAAAAAGCCCCAGTGCCAGAAATTAACTATTCATCTAAACAGCGTCCGAAGGTCGACCCTTACGCGCTGTTGTGACCCACTTCCTTAACCTAAACCGTTCCAGGGTGAAAGGACACCATGCCCCTCATTTTCATGGCATGTTATACTGATCTTAAAAACTTTCTCAGATCAGAAAAAATGCCCCAAGATGAACTTTTTCCCCCTTGGTCTCATTCAGTCACCTTGTCAGTTCACTCACCGTGTTTTATTTATTTTTATTTCACCTTTATTTAACCAAGTAGGCCAGTTGAGAACAAGTTGTCATTTACAACTGCGACCTGGTCAAGGTAAAGCAAAGCAGTGCGACAAAAAAGAACAGAGTTACACGTGGGACAAACAAAAGTACAGTTCAACTTATATATATATATATCCCATTTAGCAGACGCTTTTGTCCAAAGCGACTTACAAGTCGGCTGGAGCCACTACTTTTGCATATGGGTGGCCCCAGCAGGAATCGAACCCACGACGCTTGGCGTTGCAAGCGCCATGCTCTACCGACTGAGCCACACAGGACCCCATACAGTCAATAACACAATAGAAAAATCCATATACAGTGTCTGCAAATGGAGTAAGGAGGTAAGGCAATAAATAGTCCATAGTAGCAAAGTAATTAAAATTTAGCAATTTAACACTGGCGTGACAGATGTGCAGATGATGATCTACAAGCAGAAATACTGGTGTGCAAAAGAGCAAAAAAAATAAAGAAAAACAATATGGGTATGAGGTAGGTTGTTGGATGGGCTATTTACAAATGGGCTGTGTACAGCTGCAGTTAGTGAGGTAGATACACGTCTCCAACCTAGTTTCAACTGTTCTGCCTTATTATTATTCGACCATGCTGGTCATTTATGAACATTTGAACATCTTGGCCATGTTCTGTTATAATCTCCACCCGGCACAGCCAGAAGAGGACTGGCCACCCCACATATGCTCTCTCTAATTCTCTCTTTCTCTCTCTCGGAGGACCTGAGCCCTAGGACCATGCCCCAGGACTACCTGACATGATGACTCCTTGCTGTCCCCAGTCCACCTGACCGTGCTGCTGCTCCAGTTTCAACTCTTCTGCCTTGCTATTATTATTCGACCATGCTGGTCATTTATGAACATTTGAACATCTTGGCCATGTTCTGTTATAATCTCCACCTGGCACAGCCAGAAGAGGACTGGCCACCCCACATAGCCTGGTTCCTCTCTTGGTTTCTTCCTAGGTTTTGGGCTTTCTAGGGAGTTTTTCCTAGCCACCGTGCTTCTACACCTGCATTGCTTGCTGTTTGGGGTTTTAGGCTGGGTTTCTGTACAGCACTTTGAGATATCAGCTGATGTACGAAGGGCTATTTAAATACATTTGATTTGATTTGAACTGCAGCGATTTTTGCAGTTTGTTCCAGTCATTGGCAGTAGAGAACTGGAAGAAAAGGCAGCCAAATGAGGAGTTGGCTTTGGGAATGACCAGTGAGATATACCTGCCGGAGCGTGTGCTACGGGTGGGTGTTGTTATGGTGACCAGTGAGCTGAGATAAGGCGGAGATTTACCTAGCAAAGACTTATAAATGACCTGGAGCCAGTGGGTTTGGAGATGAATATGTAGCAAATATGTATCAAGGGCCAGCCGACGAGAGCATACAGGTCGCAGTGACAAAACGGATGGCACTGATGGCACTGTGATAGACTGCATCCAGTTTGCTGAGTAGAGTGTTGGAGGCTTTTTTGTAAATGACATCGCCGAAGTTGAGGATCGGTAGGATAGTCAGTTTTACAAAGGTATGTTTGGCAGCGTGAGTGAAGGAGGCTTTGTTGCAAAATAGGAAACCGATTCTAGATTTAATTTTGGATGGGCGATGCTTTAATATGAGTCTGGAAGGAGAGTTTACAGTCTGGCCAGACACCTAGGTATTTGTAGTTGTCCACATATTCTGTGTCAGAACCGTCCAGAGTAGTGATGCTAGTCGGGCAGGTGGGTGCCGCATAATTTCGTTTTACTAGCGTTTAAGAGCCGTTGGAGGCCACGGAAGGAGTGTTGTATTGCATGGAAGCTCATTTTGATGTTTGTTAACACAGTGTCCAAAGAAGGGCCAGATGTATACAGAATGGTGTCATCTGTGTAGAAGTGGTTCAAGGAATCACCAACAGCAAAAGCGTCATTGTTTAACTGTACAGAAAAAAGATTAGGCCAGAGAATTGAACTCTGTGGCACCCCCATAGAGACTGCCAGAGGCCCGAACAACAGGCCCTCCTATTTGACACACTTAACTCTGTCTGAGTAGTTGCTGAACCAGGTGAGGCAGTCATTTGAGAAAGCAAGTCGGTTGAGTCTGCCGATAAGAATACGGTGATTGACAGAGTCGAAGGCCTTGGCCAGGTCGATGAAGACGGCTGCATAGTGCTGTCTTTTATCGATGGCAGTTATGATATTGATTAGTACCTTGAGCGTGGTAGAGGTGCACCCGTGACCAGCACGGAAACCGGATTGCACAGCAGAGAAGGTACGGTGGGATTCGAAATGGTTGGTGATCTGTTTGTTAACTTGGCTTTCGAAGACAGAAAGGCAGGGCAGGATGGTCTGGTGTGTCACCCCCTTTGAAGAGGGAGAAGTCCGCGACAGCTTTCCAATCATTAGGATCCTCGGATGATACGAAAGAGAGGTTGAACAGACTGGTAAAAGTGGCAAAAGGCGGCAGATCATTTTAGAAAGAGAGAACCCAGATTGTCTAGCCCTGCTGATTTTTATAGGTCCAGGTTTTACAGCTCTATCAGAACATCTGCTATCTGGATTTGGGTGAAGGAGAAGCTGGGGAGGCTTGGGCAAGTAGCTGCAGGGGGTGCAGAGCTCTTGGCTGGGGTTGGGGGTAGCCAGGAGGAAAGCATTGCCAGCCTTAGAGAAATGCTTATTGAAATTCTCGATTATTGTGGATTTATCGGTGGTGAGAGTGTTTCCTAGACTCAGTGCAGTGGGCAGCTGGGAGGAGGTGCTCTTATTCTCCATGGACTTTACAGTGTCCCAGGATGCAAATGTCTGTTTGAAAAAGCTAGCCTTCGCTTTCTTAACTGACTGCGTGTATTGATTCCTGACTTCCCTGAAAAGTTGCATTTCGTGGGGACTATTCGATGCTAGTGCAGTCTGCCACAGGATGTTTTTGTGGTGGTCGAGGGCAGTCAGGTCTGGAGTGAACCAAGGGCTATATCTGTTCTTTGTTCTACATTTTGTTGAAAGGGGCATGCTTATTTAAGATGGTGAGGAAATTACTTTTAACGAACAGCCAGGCATCCCCTACTGACGGGATGAGGTCAATATCCTTCCAGGATACCTGGGCCAGGTCGATTAGAAAGGCTTGCTCGCAGAAGTGTTTTAAGGAGCGTGATGAGGGGTGGTCGTTTGATCGCGGATCCATAACGGATGCAGGCAATGAGGCAGTGATCGTGGAGATCCTGATTGAAAACAGCAGAGGTGTATTTGGAGGGCAAGTTGGTCAGGATAATATCCTCTTGAAACTCCCCATCCCGGATCCGGGATCGTGAATAAAGCCTCAGGCTCATTAGCATAACGCAACGTTAACGATTTCTGAAAATCGCAAATAAAATGAAAATAATGCGCCTACTCTCAAGCTTAGCCTTTTCTTAACAACACTGTCATCTCAGATTTTCAAAATATGCTTTTGAACCATAGCAATTCACTAATTTGTGTAAGAGTATGCTAAGCTAGCTTAGCATTTTGAGTAGCATTTAGCACGCAACATTTTCACAAAAACCAGATAACCAAATAAATAAAATCATTTACCTTTGAAGAGCTTCGGATGTTTTCAATGAGGAGACTCAGTTACATAGCAAAAGTCCAGTTTTTCCTGAAAGCATCTTTGTGTAGGAGAAATCGCTCCGTTTTGTACATCACATTTGGCTACCGAAACGAACCGAAAATTCAGTCACCAACAACGTCAAACTTTTTCCGAATTAACTCCATAATATCGACCGAAACATGGCAAACGTTGTTTGGAATCAATCCTCAAGGTGTTTTTTCACATATCTCTTCATTGATATATCGTTCGTGGAAGCATGCTTTCTTCTCTGAATTCCATGGAAAAATACTTGCAGCTGAGTTTTGCGCACCAATTTCGGCGCAGGACACCGGGCGGACACCTGGTAAATGTGGTCTCTTATGGTCAATCTTCCAATGATATGCCTACAAATACGTCACAATGCTGCAGACACCTTGGGGAAACGACAGAAAGGGCAGACTCATTCCTCTCGCATTCACAGCCATATAAGGAGACAATGGAAAACGGAGCCTCAAAAATCCTGCTCATTTCCTGGATGCCGTCTCATCTTGGTTTTGCCTGTAGCTCACGTTCTAGGGCACGCACAGAGAATATCTTTGCAGTTATGGACACGTCAGAGTGTTTTCTTTCCAAAGCTACCAATTATATGCATAGTCGAGCATCTTTTTGTGACAAAATATTGCGCTTAAAATGGGCACGTATTTTTATCCAAAAATGATATAGCGCCCCTAGAGTTTCAAGAGGATATCTATGAGGGTGCCCGTGTTTACGGATTTAGGGTTGTACCTTGTGGGTTTACTTGATAATTTGTGTGAGATCGAGGGCATCTAGCTTAGATTGGTAGAAGTGCCGGGGTGTTAAGCATATCCCAGTTTAGGTCACCTAACAGAACAAACTCTGAAGATAGATGGGGGGCAATCAACTCACATATGGTGTCCAGGGCACAGCTGGGAGCTGAGGGGGTTCTATAACCGGCAGCAACAGTGAGACTTATTTCTGGAAAGATTCATTTTTTAAATTAGAAGCTCGAACTGTTTGGCTTAGACTTGGAAAGTATGACAGAACTTTGCAGGCTATCTCTGCAGTAGATTGCAACTCCTCCCCCTTTATCAGTTCTATCTTGACGGAAAATGTTGTAGTTGGGGATGGAAATCTCAGAATTTTTGGTGGCCTTACTAAGCCAGGATTCAGACACGACAATGACATCAGGGTTGGCGGAGTGTGCTAAAGCAGTGAGTAAAACAAAATTAGGGAGGATGTCACGCCTTGGTCTTAGTATTTTGTGTTTTCGTTAATTAGTTGGTCAGGCCAGGGTGTGACATGGGTTTATGTTGTTGTATTTCATAGTGTTTTTTTTTGTAGTATTTGTAGCCTGAGGCGGTTCTCAATCAGAGTCAGGTGATTCTCGTTGTCTCTGATTGGGAACCGTATTTAGGTAGCCAGGGTTTCACTTTGTATTTCGTGGGTGATTGTTCCTGTCTCTGTGTTAGTGTTCACCAGACAGGCTGTATAGGTTTTTCACGTTCCGTTTGTTGTTTTTTTGTATTTATAAGTTATTTCGTGTATCGTCATTTGTTCCATTAAAAACATGAGTAACCAACACGCTGCATTTCGGTCCGACTTTCTTTCGACAAACGAAGAGCGCCGTTACAGAGGAGACTTCTGATGTTAACATGCATGAAACCAAGGCTTTTACGGTTACAGAAGTCAACAAATGAGAGCGCCTGCGGACACCCAGGGGTTAACCTCTACATCACCCGAGAAACAGAGGAGGAGTAGGATGAGGGTACAGCTTTCAAAACTGGTCGTCTAGTGCGCTGGGGACAGAAAATGAAAGGAGCAGATTTCTGGGCGTGGTAGGATAGATTCAGGGCATAATGTACAGACAGAGGGATGGAAGGGTGTGGGTACAGTGGAGGTAAACCCAGGCACTGAGTGACGATAAGAGAGGTTGCATCTCTGGACATCCTGATTATACTGGGTGAGGTCACCGCATGTGTGCGAAGTGGGACAGAAGAGGTATCTGAGGCATGTACAGTGGGACTAGGGGCTCTGCAGTAAACTAAGACAATAATAACTATCCTAAACAACAGTATACAAGGCATATTGACATTTGAGAGAGACATAAACCGAGGCATAAAGCAATCACAGGTTGTAACGGCAGTTGGCGGAAGAAGGTGAGGACCAAAGTGCAGCGTCGTACGTGTTCGTCATGTTTATTCGAAACTGAACACTAAAATGCAAAACAACAAAGACACAACCGATACAGCTCCGTCAGGTGCAACACACAGTAAACAGAAATGAACTACTCACAACACAGGTGGGAAAAGGCTACCTAAGTATGGTTCTCAATCAGAGACAACGATAGACAGCAGCCTCTGATTGAGAACCACACCCGGCCAAACAACACAGAAATCCAAAACATAGAAAATGAACATTGAATGACCATCCTAGTCACACCCTGGCCTAACCAAAATAGAGAATAGGGCGTGACGGTACCCCCCAAAGGTGCAGACTACGGCCGCAAAACCTGACTCTAAAGGGGAGGGTCTGGGTGGGCCTTCTTTACGGCTGCGGCTCTGGTGCGGGACGTGGACCCTCGTCGCCGACCCCGGAGCAGGGACCCTCGCCGGACAGGCGGGAGACTCTGGCAGCGCCGGACAGGCGGGAGACTCTGGCAGCGCCGGACAGGCGGGAGACTCTGGCAGCACCGGACAGGCGGGAGACTCTGGAGGGAGGAGATGGAGAGACAGCCTGGTCCTTGGAGATGGCACAGGATAGACCGGGCCATGGAGGCGAACTGGAGTTCTCGAACCAATGGCCTGCACAACCCGTCCTGGCTGGATGGTGATTTTAGCCCGGCATGTCGGGCTGTGCAGACACACGGCGCTGCACACTATGTCTCCCGACGCAGGATATCCTGGCCTGAGGTCTGGAGAGCAGGGCTGGCACCATCCATCCTGGCTGGATCCTCATCCTAGCCTGGCAGATGCGGGGAGCTGAGATGTAGCGTACCGGGCTAAGAACGTGTACTGGGGACATCGTGAGCTCCACCGCCATGGTAAGCACGTCTTGGAGACTACACACAGCGCCTGAGTTCAAGGCTGGGGCCGACAGATAAACAAAATGGAGTACCGTGATAAATGAACACTTTGACCCCTCTGCTTGACTGGCTGTCAGCTCCGGATCCATTGAGGAGGAGACTGAAAAAAAGGCCTCCTCATCACCCTCTTCCTCAGACACACTTTCCTCCTCCTCATCTCCATCTTCCAACCTGACCACCTGCCCTTCCTCTCTGGTCAGGGTCTCCCCCCAGCACCAGGCAAAGGTTCCTTGGTGCCTTTGACAACACCAGCCTCTCCCCTCCCACCTCCTTTCTTCTCGCCCTTTTTCCTTTTCTGCTTGACACCCTCCTCCTCCCCCGCTAGTCTCTTACATTTCCCCACTAAACTCTCCTCATCAACTAATGGACTAGAACCAGCCTCATCCACACCACCATCTATAGCATGAATAGACCCAGCCTCATCCACACCACCATCTATAACCTGACGAGACCCAGCCTCATCCACACCACCATCTATAACCTCACTAGACCCAGCCTCAGCTACACCACCGTCTATAACCTGACAAGACCCAGCCTCATCCACACCACCATCTATAACCTGACTAATCTACACCACCGTCTACAACCTGACTAGACCCAGCCTCATCTACACCACCATCTATAACCTGACTAGACCCAGCCTCATCCACACCACCATCTATAACCTGACTAGGCCCAACCTCATTTACACCACCATCTATAACCTGACTAGACCCAGCCTCATCTACACCACCGTCTATAACATGACTAGACCCAGACTCATCTACACCACCATCTATAACCTGACTAGACCCAGCCTCATCCACACAACCATCTATAACCTGACTAGACTAAGCCTCATCTGCACCACCGTCTATAACCTGACTTGACCAAGCCTCATCCACATTACCATCTGTAACATGACTAGACCCAGCCTCATCTACACTACCATCACTGACATGACTAGGCCCAGCCTCATCTACACCACCATCTATAACCTGACTAGACCCAGCCTCATCCACATTACCATCTGTAACATGACTAGACCCAGCCTCATCTACACTACCATCACTGACATGACTAGGCCCAGTCTCATCTACACCACCATCTATAACCTGACTAGACCCATCCTCATCCACAACACCATCTATAACCTGACTAGACCCAGCCTCATCTAAACCACCACCTATAAACTGACTAGACCCAGCCTCATCTACACCACAGTCTATAACCTGACTAGACCCAGCCTCATCTACACCACCATCTAAAACATGACAAGACCCAGCCTCATCTACACCACCATCGAAAACATGACTAGATCCAGCCTCATCCACACCACCATCTATAACATGACTAGACCTAGCCTCATCTACACCACCATCTATAGCCTGACTAGACCCAGCTTCATCTACACCACCATCTATAACATGACTAGACCCAGCCTCATCTACACCACCATCCATAACATGACTAGACCCAGCCTCATCTACACCACCATCACTGGCATGACTAGACCCAGCCTCATCTACATCACACTCCTGAATCCTCCTCCCCCTCCCCCCCTCCTCCCTCTCTGCAGATGACTTCGTCAACCATTTTGAAAAGAAGATCGACGACATCCGATCCTCGTTTGCTAAGTCAAACGACACCGCTGGTTCTGCTCACACTGCCCTACCCTGTGCTCTGACCTCTTTCTCCCCTCTCTCTCCAGATGAAATCTCGCTTCTTGTGACGGCCGGCCGCCCAACAACCTGCCCGCTTGACCCTATCCCCTCCTCTCTTCTCCAGACCATTTCCGGAGCCCTTCTCCCTTACCTCACCTCGCTCATCAACTCATCCCTGACCGCTGGCTACGTCCCTTCCGTCTTCAAGAGAGCGAGAGTTGCACCCCTTCTGAAAAAACCTACACTCGATCCCTCCGATGTCAACAACTACAGACCAGTATCCCTTCTTTCTTTTCTCTCCAAAACTCTTGAACGTGCCGTCCTTGGCCAGCTCTCCCGCTATCTCTCTCAGAATGACCTTCTTGATCCAAATCAGTCAGGTTTCAAGACTAGTCATTCAACTGAGACTGCTCTTCTCTGCATCACGGAGGCGCTCCGCACTGCTAAAGCTAACTCTCTCTCCTCTGCTCTCATCCTTCTAGACCTATCGGCTGCCTTCGATACTGTGAACCATCAGATCCTCCTCTCCACCCTCTCCGAGTTGGGCATCTCCGGCGCGGCCCACGCTTGGATTGCGTCCTACCTGACAGGTCGCTCCTACCAGGTGGCGTGGCGAGAATCTGTCTCCTCGCCACGCGCTCTCACCACTGGTGTCCCCCAGGGCTCTGTTCTAGGCCCTCTCCTATTCTCGCTATACACCAAGTCACTTGGCTCCGTCATAACCTCACATGGTCTCTCCTATCATTGCTATGCAGACGACACACAATTAATCTTCTCCTTTCCCCCTTCTGATGACCAGGTGGCGAATCGCATCTCTGCATGTCTGGCAGACATATCAGTGTGGATGACGGATCACCACCTCAAGCTGAACCTCGGCAAGACGGAGCTGCTCTTCCTCCCGGGGAAGGACTGCCCGTTCCATGATCTCGCCATCACGGTTGACAACTCCATTGTGTCCTCCTCCCAGAGCGCTAAGAACCTTGGCGTGATCCTGGACAACACCCTGTCGTTCTCAACTAACATCATGGCGGTGGCCCGTTCCTGTAGGTTCATGCTCTACAACATCCGCAGAGTACGACCCTGCCTCACACAGGAAGCGGCGCAGGTCCTAATCCAGGCACTTGTCATCTCCCGTCTGGATTACTGCAACTCGCTGTTGGCTGGGCTCCCTGCCTGTGCCATTAAACCCCTACAACTCATCCAGAACGCCGCAGCCCGTCTGGTGTTCAACCTTCCCAAGTTCTCTCACGTCACCCCGCTCCTCCGCTCTCTCCACTGGCTTCCAGTTGAAGCTCGCATCCGCTACAAGACCATGGTGCTTGCCTACGGAGCTGTGAGGGGAACGGCACCGCAGTACCTCCAGGCTCTGATCAGGCCCTACACCCAAACAAGGGCACTGCGTTCATCCACCTCTGGCCTGCTCGCCTCCCTACCACTGAGGAAGTACAGTTCCCGCTCAGCCCAGTCAAAACTGTTCGCTGCTCTGGCCCCCCAATGTTGGAACAAACTCCCTCACGACGCCAGGACAGCGGAGTCGATCACCACCTTCCGGAGACACCTGAAACCCCACCTCTTTAAGGAATACCTAGGATAGGATAAAGTAATCCTTCTCACCCCCCTTAAATGATTTAGATGCACTATTGTAAAGTGGCTGTTCCACTGGATGTCATAGGTGAATTCACCAATTTTTAAGTCGCTCTGGATAAGCTGGCATGACAAGACCCAGCCTCATCTACACCACCATCTATAACCTGACTAGACCCAGCCTCATCTACACCACCGTCACTGGCATGACTAGACCCAGCCTCATCTACACCACCGTCTATAACCTGACTAGACCCATCCTCATCTAAACCACCATCTATAACCTGACTAGACCCAGCCTCATCTAAACCACCATCTATAACATGACTCGAACCAGCCTCATCTACTCCACCGTCTATAACCTGACAAGACCCAGCCTCATCCACACCACCATCTATAACCTGACGAGACCCAGCCTCATCTACACCACCATCTATAACCTGACTAGGCCCAGCCTCATCAACACCACCATCTATAACATGACGAGACCCAGCCTCATCTTCACCACAATCACTGGCATGACTAGGCCCAGTCTCATCTACACCACCATCTATAGCATGACTAGACTCAGCCTCATCTCCACCACCATTTATAACCTGACGAGACCCAGCCTCATCTACACCACCATCTATAGCCTGACTAGACCCAGTTTCATCTACACCACAATCACTGGCATGACTAGGCCCAACCTCATCTACACCACCGTCTATAACCTGACAAGACCCAGCCTCATCCACACCACCATCTATAACCTGACTAGACCCAACCTCATCTACACCTCCATCTATAACCTGACTAGACCCAGCCTCATCTACACCACCATCTATAATCTGACTAGACCCAGCCTCATCTACACCACCATCTATAACATGACTAGACCCAGCCTCATCTACACCACCATCTATAGCCTGACAAGACCCAGATTCATCTACACCACCATCTATAACATGACTAGACCCAGCCTCATCTACACCACCATCACTGGCATGACTAGACCCAGCCTCATCTACACCACCATCTATAATCTGACTAGACCCAGCCTCATCTACACCACCATCTATAACATGACTAGACCCAGCCTCATCTACACCACCATCTATAACCTGACTAGACCCAGCTTCATCTACACCACCATCACTGGCATGACTAGACCCAGCCTCATCTACACCACCATCACTGGCATGACAAGACCGAGCCTCATCTACACCACCATCTATAACATGACTAAACCCAGCATCATCCACACCACCATCTATAACATGACTAGACCCAGCCTCATCAACACCACCATCTATAACATGACGAGACCCAGCCTCATCTTCACCACAATCACTGGCATGACTAGGCCCAGTCTCATCTACACCACCATCTATAGCATGACTAGACTCAGCCTCATCTCCACCACCATTTATAACCTGATGAGACCCAGCCTCATCTACACCACCATCTATAGCCTGACTAGACCCAGTTTCATCTACACCACAATCACTGGCATGACTAGGCCCAACCTCATCTACACCACCGTCTATAACCTGATAAGACCCAGCCTCATCCACACCACCATCTATAACCTGACTAATCTACACAACCATCTATAACATGACAAGACCCAGCCTCATCTACACCACCATCGAAAACATGACTAGATCCAGCCTCATCTACACCACCATCTATAACATGACTAGACCCAGCCTCATCTACACCACCATCTATAACATGACTAGACCCAGCCTCATCTACACCACCATCCATAACATGACTAGACCCAGCCTAATCTACACGACCGTCTATAACATGACTAGACACAGCCTCATCTACACCACCGTCTATAACCTGACTAGACCCAGGCTCATCTACACCACCATCTATAGCCTGACTAGACCCTGCCTCATTTACACCACCATCTATAACATGACTAGACCCAGGCTCATCCACACCACCATCTATATCCTGAAGAGACCCAGTCTCATCTACACCACCATCTATAACATGACTAGACCCAGCCTCATTTACACCACCATCTATAACATGACTAGACCCAGGCTCATCCACACCACCATCTATAGTCTGACTAGCCCCTTTCTCATCCACACTACCATATATAACCTGAAGAGACCCAGTCTCATCTACACCACCATCTATAACATGACTAGACCCAGCCTCATCCACACCAAAGTCTACAACCTGACTAGACCCAGGCTCATCAACATCCCTGTATATAACCTGACTAGACCCAGGCTCAACCACACCACCATCTATAACCTGACTAGACCCAGCCTCATCTCCACCACCATCTATAACATGACTAGACCCAGCCTCATCCACACCACCATCTACAACCTGACTAGACCCAGGCTCATCAACATCCCCATCTATAGCCTGACTAGACCCAGCCTCATCTACACAACCATCTATAATCTGACTAGACCCAGCCTCATCTACACCACCATCTATAACATGACTAGACCCAGCCTCATCAATACCACAATCTATAACCTGACAAGACCCAGCCTGATCTACACCACCATCTATAACATGACTAGACCCAGCCTCATCTACACCACCATCTATAACATGACTAGACCCAGCCTCATCTACACCACCATCACTGGCATGACTAGACCCAGCCTCATCTAAACCACCATCTATAACATGACTCGAACCAGCCTCATCTACACCACCATCTATAACATGACCAGACCCACCCTCATCTACAACACCGTCTATAACCTGACTAGACCCAGCCTCATCTACACCACCGTCTATAACCTGACTAGACCCAGCCTCATCTACACCACCGTCTATAACCTGACTAGACCCAGCCTCATCTACAACACCATCTATAACATGACGAGACCCAGCCTCATCTACAACACCATCTATAACATGACGAGACCCAGCCTCATCAACACTACAATCTATAACCTGACAAGACCCAGCCTGATCAACACCACCATCTATAACATGACTAGACCCAGATTCATCTACACCACCATCTATAACATGACTAGACCCAGTCTCATCTACACCACCATCTATAACATGACTAGAACCAGCCTCATCCACACAACCATCTATAACATGACTTTATCCAGCCTCATCTACACCACAGTTTATAACCTGACTAGACCCAGCCTCATCTACACCACCATCTATAACATGACCAGACCCAGCATCATCTACACCACCATCTATAACATGACTAGACCCAGCCTCATCTACACCACCATCTATAACATGACTAGACCCAGCCTCATCTACACCACCATCTATAGCCTGACAAGACCCAGATTCATCTACACCACCATCACTGGCATGACTAGACCCAGCCTCATCTACACCACCATCTATAATCTGACTAGACCCAGCCTCATCTACACCACCATCTATAACATGACTAGACCCAGTCTCATCTACACCACCATCTATAACATGACCAGACCCAGCCTCATCTACACCACCATCTATAACATGACTAGACCCAGCCTCATCTACACCACCATCTATAATCTGACTAGACCCAGCCTCATCTACACCACCATCTATAACATGACTAGACCCAGCCTCATCTACACCACCGTCTATAACCTGACTAGACCCAGCCTCATCTACACCACCATCTATAGCCTGACAAGACCCAGATTCATCTACACCACCATCTATAACATGACTAGACCCAGCCTCATCTACACCACCATCACTGGCATGACTAGACCCAGCCTCATCTACACCACCATCTATAATCTGACTAGACCCAGCCTCATCTACAACACCATCTATAACATGACTAGACCCAGATTCATCTACACCACCATCTATAACATGACTATACCCAGCCTCATCCACACCACCATCTATAACATGACCAGACCCAGCCTCATCTACACCACCATCTATAACCTGACTAGACCCAGGCTCATATACACCACCATCTATAACATGACTAGACCCAGCCTCATCTACACCACCATCTATAACATGACTAGACCAAGCCTCATCCACACTACCATATATAACATGACTAGACCCAGCCTCATCTACACCACCGTCTATAACCTGACTAGACCCAGCCTCATCTACACCACCGTCTATAACCTGACTAGACCCAGCCTCATCTACACCACCATCTATAACATGACTAGACCCAGATTCATCTACACCACCATCTATAACATGACTAGACCCAGTCTCATCTACACCACCATCTATAACATGACTAGAACCAGCCTCATCCACACAACCATCTATAACATGACTTTATCCAGCCTCATCTACACCACAGTTTATAACCTGAATAGACCCAGCCTCATCTACACCACCATCTATAACATGACCAGACCCAGCCTCATCTACACCACCATCTATAACATGACTAGACCCAGCCTCATCTACACCACCATCTATAATCTGACTAGACCCAGCCTCATCTACACCACCATATATAACATGACTAGACCCAGCCTCATCTACACCACCATCTATAGCCTGACAAGACCCAGATTCATCTACACCACCATCACTGGCATGACTAGACCCAGCCTCATCTACACCACCATCACTGGCATGACTAGACCCAGCCTCATCTACACCACCATCTATAATCTGACTAGACCCAGCCTCATCTACACCACCATCTATAACATGACTAGACCCAGATTCATCTACACCACCATCTATAACATGACTAGACCCAGTCTCATCTACACCACCATCTATAATCTGACTAGACCCAGCCTCATCTACACCACCATCTATAACCTGACTAGACCCAGCCTCATCTACACCACCGTCTATAACCTGACTAGACCCAGACTCATCTACACCACCATCTATAACCTGACTAGACCCAGCCTCATCTACACCACCATCTATAACATGACTAGACCCAGATTCATCTACACCACCATCTATAACATGACTAGACCCAGCCTCATCTACACCACCATCTATAACATGACTAGACCCAGATTCATCTACACCACCATCTATAACATGACTAGACCCAGTCTCATCTACACCACCATCTATAACCTGACTAGAACCAGCCTCATCCACACAACCATCTATAACATGACTTTATCCAGCCTCATCTACACCACAGTTTATAACCTGACTAGACCCAGCCTCATCTACACCACCATCTATAACATGACCAGACCCAGCCTCATCTACACCACCATCTATAACATGACTAGACCCAGCCTCATCTACACCACCATCTATAATCTGACTAGACCCAGCCTCATCTACACCACCATCTATAACATGACTAGACCCAGCCTCATCTACACCACCATATATAACATGACTAGACCCAGCCTCATCTACACCACCATCTATAGCCTGACAAGACCCAGATTCATCTACACCACCATCACTGGCATGACTAGACCCAGCCTCATCTACACCACCATCTATAATCTGACTAGACCCAGCCTCATCTACACCACCATCTATAACATGACTAGACCCAGATTCATCTACACCACCATCTATAACATGACTAGACCCAGTCTCATCTACACCACCATCTATAATCTGACTAGACCCAGCCTCATCTACACCACCATCTATAACCTGACTAGACCCAGCCTCATCTACACCACCGTCTATAACCTGACTAGACCCAGACTCATCTACACCACCATCTATAACCTGACTAGACCCAGCCTCATCTACACCACCATCTATAACATGACTAGACCCAGATTCATCTACACCACCATCTATAACATGACTAGACCCAGCCTCATCTACACCACCATCTATAACATGACTAGACCCAGATTCATCTACACCACCATCTATAACATGACTAGACCCAGTCTCATCTACACCACCATCTATAACATGACTAGAACCAGCCTCATCCACACAACCATCTATAACATGACTTTATCCAGCCTCATCTACACCACAGTTTATAACCTGACTAGACCCAGCCTCATCTACACCACCATCTATAACATGACTAGACCCAGATTCATCTACACCACCATCTATAATCTGACTAGACCCAGCCTCATCTACACCACCATATATAACATGACTAGACCCAGCCTCATCTACACCACCATCTATAGCCTGACAAGACCCAGATTCATCTACACCACCATCACTGGCATGACTAGACCCAGCCTCATCTACACCACCATCTATAATCTGACTAGACCCAGCCTCATCTACACCACCATCTATAACATGACTAGACCCAGATTCATCTACACCACCATCTATAACATGACTAGACCCAGTCTCATCTACACCACCATCTATAATCTGACTAGACCCAGCCTCATCTACACCACCATCTATAACCTGACTAGACCCAGCCTCATCTACACCACCGTCTATAACCTGACTAGACCCAGACTCATCTACACCACCATCTATAACCTGACTAGACCCAGCCTCATCTACACCACCATCTATAACATGACTAGACCCAGATTCATCTACACCACCATCTATAACATGACTAGACCCAGCCTCATCTACACCACCATCTATAACATGACTAGACCCAGATTCATCTACACCACCATCAATAACATGACTAGACCCAGTCTCATCTACACCACCATCTATAACATGACTAGAACCAGCCTCATCCACACAACCATCTATAACATGACTTTATCCAGCCTCATCTACACCACAGTTTATAACCTGACTAGACCCAGCCTCATCTACACCACCATCTATAACATGACTAGACCCAGTCTCATCTACACCACCATCTATAATCTGACTAGACCCAGCCTCATCTACACCACCATCTATAACCTGACTAGACCCAGCCTCATCTACACCACCGTCTATAACCTGACTAGAACCAGCCTCATCCACACAACCATCTATAACATGACTTTATCCAGCCTCATCTACACCACAGTTTATAACCTGACTAGACCCAGCCTCATCTACACCACCATCTATAACATGACCAGACCCAGCCTCATCTACACCACCATCTATAACATGACTAGACCCAGCCTCATCTACACCAACATCTATAATCTGACTAGACCCAGATTCATCTACACCACCATCTATAGCCTGACAAGACCCAGATTCATCTACACCACCATCTATAGCCTGACAAGACCCAGATTCATCTACACCACCATCACTGGCATGACTAGACCCAGCCTCATCTACACCACCATCTATAATCTGACTAGACCCAGCCTCATCTACACCACCATCTATAACATGACTAGACCCAGCCTCATCTACACCACCATCTATAATCTGACTAGACCCAGCCTCATCTACACCACCATCTATAACATGACTAGACCCAGATTCATCTACACCACCATCTATAACATGACTAGACCCAGATTCATCTACACCACCATCTATAACATGACTAGACCCAGTCTCATCTACACCACCATCTATAACATGACTAGAACCAGCCTCATCCACACAACCATCTATAACATGACTTTATCCAGCCTCATCTACACCACAGTTTATAACCTGACTAGACCCAGCCTCATCTACACCACCATCTATAACATGACCAGACCCAGCATCATCTACACCACCATCTATAACATGACTAGACCCAGCCTCATCTACACCACCATCTATAATCTGACTAGACCCAGCCTCATCTACACCACCATCTATAACATGACTAGACCCAGCCTCATCTACACCACCATCTATAGCCTGACAAGACCCAGATTCATCTACACCACCATCACTGGCATGACTAGACCCAACCTCATCTACACCACCATCTATAATCTGACTAGACCCAGCCTCATCTACACCACCATCTATAACACGACTAGACCCAGATTCATCTACACCACCATCTATAACATGACTAGACCCAGTCTCATCTACACCACCATCTATAACATGACCAGACCCAGCCTCATCTACACCACCATCTATAACATGACTAGACCTAGCCTCATCTACACCACCATCTATAATCTGACTAGACCCAGCCTCATCTACACCACCATCTATAACATGACTAGACCCAGCCTCATCTACACCACCATCTATAGCCTGACAAGACCCAGATTCATCTACACCACCATCTATAACATGACTAGACCCAGCCTCATCTACACCACCATCACTGGCATGACTAGACCCAGCCTCATCTACACTACCATCTATAATCTGACTAGACCCAGCCTCATCTACACCACCATCTATAACATGACTAGACCCAGATTCATCTACACCACCATCTATAACATGACTATACCCAGCCTCATCCACACCACCATCTATAACATGACCAGACCCAGCCTCATCTACACCACCATCTATAACCTGACTAGACCCAGGCTCATATACACCACCATCTATAACATGACTAGACCCAGTCTCATCTACACCACCATCTATAACATGTCTAGACCAAGCCTCATCCACACTACCATATATAACCTGACTAGACCCAGCCTCATCTACACCACCGTCTATAACCTGACTAGACCCAGCCTCATCTACACCACCGTCTATAACCTGACTAGACCCAGACTCATCTACACCACCATCTATAACCTGACTAGACCCAGCCTCATCTACACCACCGTCTATAACCTGACTAGACCCAGACTCATCTACACCACCATCTATAACCTGACTAGACCCAGACTCATCTACACCACCATCTATAACATGACTAGACCCAGATTCATCTACACCACCATCTATAACATGACTAGACCCAGCCTCATCTACACCACCGTCTATAACCTGACTAGACCCAGCCTCATCTACACCACCGTCTATAACCTGACTAGACCCAGACTCATCTACACCACTATCTATAACCTGACTAGACCCAGCCTCATCTACACCACCGTCTATAACCTGACTAGACCCAGACTAATCTACACCACCATCTATAACCTGACTAGACCCAGCCTCATCTACACCACCATCTATAACATGACTAGACCCAGATTCATCTACACCACCATCTATAACATGACTAGACCCAGCCTCATCTACACCACCATCTATAACATGACTAGACCCAGATTCATCTACACCACCATCTATAACATGACTAGACCCAGCCTCATCTACACCACCATCTATAACATGACTAGACCCAGATTCATCTACACCACCATCTATAACATGACTAGACCCAGCCTCATCTACACCACCATCTATAGCCTGACAAGACCCAGATTCATCTACACCACCATCACTGGCATGACTAGACCCAGATTCATCTACACCACCATCTATAACATGACTATACCCAGCCTCATCCACACCACCATCTATAACATGACCAGACCCAGCCTCATCTACACCACCATCTATAACCTGACTAGACCCAGGCTCATATAAACCACCATCTATAACATGACTAGACCCAGCCTCATCTACACTACCATCTATAACATGACCAGACCCAGCCTCATCTACACCACCATCTATAACATGACTAGACCAAGCCTCATCCACATTACCATCTATGACATGACTAGACCCAGCCTCATCCACACCACCATCTATAACATGACTGGACACAGGCTCATCTACACCACCATCTATGACATGATGAGACCCAGCCTCATCTACACCACCATCTATAACATGACGAGACCCAGCCTCATCATTATATCTTTATGTTAGAAGCCTGAAATTTGGCAAAAGGTCGCAAAGTTCAAGGGGGCCGAATACTTTCGCAAGGCACTGTACATACTGTACTCTATACCATCTACTGCATCTTGCCTATGTCGTTAGGCCATCACTCATCTATATATTCATATGTACATATTCATTCCTTTACACTAGCTTGTAAAAGGTAGTTGTGAATGTCAGGATTTGGCCAGGGTTGTTCCGGGTTTTGGTCACTAGATGCCCCCATTGTGCTTTTTGACCTTATGTTTTTTCCCTTGTTCCCCATTATTATTTGCACCTGTAACTCGTTTCCCCTGATTGTATTTAAACCCTTAGTTTCCCTCAGTTCTGTGCTCTGTGTTTGTATGTTAGCACCCAGCCCTAGTGTTCTGTGTTTTCCTGTCGATTCCGGTGGATGCTCTTGTGGAATTCTGTTTTTGTTTTTGAGTGTCTCTTGAGGCTTTTTTGTGCTATTCCTACCACCTTTTGGATTTGCCATTTTTGTATTTAAGGACTTCTCCTTTTTACTTTATTAAATACGCCGTCTTAAGTACTGCTGTGTCTGCCTCATCTTCTGGGTTCTGCTGACTATTCGTGGCTCAGTTGGTTAAGTGACTGTTTCTCACTCCGGAGACCCAGGTTCGTAACCGGGTCCTGACAAGTATTACATTTAACATGAATATATGACATCTGTGATGATTTAGGATTATTGTTAGGATTAAGAGAGATTGATTAAGGAAATGTAAGGACTTTAGAGATTGCCACTCATAGACATGTGTTTTCTAAAATCAATGATTTTAGATAAAGTCAAACAGTGAGAAGCTTAGTGGTATTTGAGAGATAGGAGAGAAAAGGGTTACTGTTAAAATCAGTAAATATATATGTTTAAGAAAATATATAAGTAGCACAGATACTTCTTAAAGTAGATAAGACACTTGACAGAGAATTGGTACAGGATTGACATGAATGGACGCCCAAGGGAGAATTGGACATGTGGAAAATGAAAGGGACGCTCCTACGTGATGATGTCAAACATAAGGATAATTTACTAATCTTACCTAAGTCATTGTTTAGAGTAGGCAAGGTTGTTACCTGGGCAGAACCAGGTAACAAACGGGGGGTGGGTAAATTGTGTTCTAGGATAGGATGTGACCTACGGGATAATTAACTAATAAATAAAAAAAATTGCTAACAAGTAGGTATAGAAGTTAAAGATATAATCAGATTGAACAAATGAGAAACTGTTTGTTAACCAAACCTGTATGTCCACGATTTTATGCACTACAGGTGAATTACAGGTGAAGCCACTCAATCCAGTCCCTGAGGCCTGTTGGGGGGGCCATACCAAGGACTCCTGGTGACAGCTAGCTGAAAGAACTACCCGGATTCATATCACACTGCGGGAGGGTAAGACACATTGAAACTGTCAAACAATAACAGAGTTCAAGAGGAGAACTGGAATTAACAGAATTCTGGGGGCCATCTCTCGAATGAAGATTACCTTACCTGTCATTCCATCACTGTTCTTGTTCATAGAAGTGAAAATGTGTCTGACTCTTGCTAATGATGTGTTTTCTGAAAGAGGGTGGGGCTTTATAGGTGAGCTGTCCATCCTAAGCTGTATGGTTGGGGACCTAATTCCTGAACATATTCCTGATACACCATGAACACCAAGAAGGGGGTAATATTGACATAGTTAAACAATGAGGATTTAGTATTAACCAAGCATAAGAGATCACTTGATCTGGATAAACAGGAAGCGAGAGTGGGATTGGGAAGGATGTCTCAGTGGAGTTCTATGTAGACCAAGTGGGGCCTCTGACTCCTTGGCAGTTCAGGACTAAGAGCAGCTATTATGGAAGACATCTATGCAAGTCCCTGTGTAGTTCATGAAAAACAGGTTATAGCTCACATCATGTGAGAGGGCTACATACATCTACATACCCAGCATGGAAGGAGATGGAGTGTAGTGAAAGTAAGGGTTTCAGTTGATAACCTAGTGCATTCCAGGTAGAAAAAGTTAGAGCAGCTGATTGCTCTATAGTCAGCCAGAATATAAGCAGAGTCCCTGACAAAACAGATACTGACTGTGGAGTTGTCCAGAGCCAAGAGCCGGTGTGGATAGTTCAAAAATTGATTTATTCACCTAAGGGAACAGCCTGTATGGTAAAGCTATTCATGGAAGCAGGAAAGCCAGATAATAAGGTGTATGGATTTGTACTATTTATATCCACATGTTCCTCTGAAATCTGAGCTTCCTCCTTTCACAGAGGCAAAGGGAAACTGTTTACTTGCAATAGGATATATAATGTTACTTCTGATGCGACCAATGAGTGATTTGGCAGGCTGGTTGAGATCTGGGGATTTCAGTAAGATAAGGAGGCCCAGGGCTCACATCTGATAGTTGTGTGGGGGAATGACGTGATGGCCGAGTATTACTGGCTAATTGAACAGGGGTGTGTGCATTGGTACATTTGAGAATGTCTTTCATACTCATTCAATACCATGACATGATGTGGACTAAACGGGAGAAAAGAAGTACTCCGTCTGGGTCTTTGATGATGGGGTTTGTATTAATAACATTGTGGTTCCACGGGGGGCAGATGAGATCAAAAGCTATAAATTAGATCCTGGCAGGATTAGAGTCAAGTATTTTTTGGTGGTCCACTCTCAATGAGAATGTGGATTGGATCAATTATATCTATTAAAAATCCACAGCGCTTCACCAATTATATCAGAGATGTAATGAATGGTTTGGCAGAATAGAATAGTCTTGGATGTTGCTGGCTGAAACGGGTGGGAGTGTATGGAGGTAATTTGGACTCCGAGGATACAGTTTCGGATGGATCAGTGACCAAGGCCTTGTCTGGTTTACACACCCTAGTTCACGAGTTGGCAGTAAACTCAGGGGTGGATACTTCTCTGACTAATTGGGTTGACAGTGTGTTTGGAAGATGGAAAAATGTTATGATTACTGTGTTATGGGCTACCTTCACCTGTGTGACTGTGTTAGTTTTGTGCGGATGTGTTTTGATTCCGTGTGTGAAAGTTCTCATTTCTAGGACTCTGGAGAAATCAATGACACTTCAGATGGTGAAATATGGACACATTCTAAGCTCTGACCAGTGGAATGATGAATACAGGACCCCGGGTCCAGTGGAGGAATCCGGATCTTTTAATTATGAGGAGCCTATGTTGGACGAGACAATATTTGATGTTTAGGAGATTTAGGTTATTGGGATTGTGTTAGTAAGTTAGAATTAACTTTTCACCTCACTTTGTCCCGGTCGAGAGAAGGGGATTCTGTTAAAGCAATGAAATGATGTCATGATCTGTATATAAACTGTTGTTTGTGGTTAAGTGGCAGCGCGCTCCGAGAATAAATTATGTTACCTATTATTGAAAGACTGGTCTCCATCTATTTTATGCAAACAAGAATCTTACAAATTCTCGTAAAATAGATTAAGGGTTTTCAATTAATGAAAACACATTGGCATAATTAAATTACAGTAACAGATATACAGATACAGTGAGTGAGAGAGACAGCGAGAGAGATATACAGATACAGAGAGAGATACAGATACAGAGAGAGAGAGATATACAGAGCGAGAGGGAGATACAAAGAAAGATAGTGCTCACCAGTGGCTTGGCAAGTCTGTGTACAGGCGGTGCGTGTCAATATCTCCTTGACCTAGACACATGTACACACAAACAAACACAAACATAGGAAATTAAGGTGGTGACTCCTTTACTGATGCTCTTGTTATGACACGTTTCCATGCACTGTGATAATTTCATATTAAACTGATTATGACAGTAGGTAGATTAATAGTTAAAATTAAAGTAAGCAAAAGCCAGTTAACACACCTGTTTTTCAAAATATTAGGACATGTAAACCCCTTAATCAGCATTCCAGCTGTGTATATTTTTTTGATCCATTTTTTGCTCGTGTCACTGCTCTTTATTAATCTTTACGCATCTGCCACAAGGCCTTCGTCAGAGCTTTATTAACATGATTTCTCCCAATAGGCCGAAAAGGTCCCAATGGATTCTTTCAGTAAACAGCATCTCTACAGATGATCAAGCACCTCTTCAACCACAGCAGCCACTTCATTGGTTGCAAAGTTCAATTTGTGAACTGGTTCCAAGTCCTGAATAGCCCCCCCCCCATTTAATCTCATCCTCTTTGATACAATGTCTTATTTTATGTAATAAACTATAGTGGTTTGGTGCCTTCTCCCTCCTGTAGTAAGGTAATACTGCGTGTATTTGATCCGCGCGTGTATTTGATCCGCGCGTGTATTTGATCCGCGCGTGTATTTGAACCGCACGTGTATTTGATCCGCGCGTGTATTTGATCCGCGCGTGTATTTGATCCGCGCGTGTATTTGATCCGCGCGTGTATTTGATCCGCGCGTGTATTTGATCCGCGCGTGTATTTGAACCGTGCATGTGCTAGCATCAACCGTGCAAGCCCTCTTTTGTGTGAGTGAAATGAAATCGGAACAACTGATTGTTTTACAAGTAGTTTTCAAATGCAAACTATATATGCTTCCCAAAAAAAAACATGGTTGCTGTGGTAGAACTTTTATTTTGATTGCCGTTTTTGATTTATTTTGATTGCCGTGTCCATGTAAACATGATTATTAGGAGAAATGTTAATCTAGCAAGCATCTAAATATTTAATTTGAACTATTAAATTAATCTGACTATCTACAATAATCACATGATTAATCATTACCTTATCCACGATCACATGATCAACCCTATTAACCCATAACCTAGCCATAATAATCACATGATCAACCCTATTAACCTAGCCATAATAATGACATGATCAACCCTATTAACCTAGCCATAATAATCACATGATCAACCCTATTAACCCATAACCTAGCCATAATAATCACATGATCAACCCTATTAACCCATAACCTAACCATAATAATGACATGATCAACCCTATTAACCCATAACCTAGCCATAATAATGACATGATCAACCCTATTAACCTAGCCATAATAATCACATGATCAACCCTATTAACCCATAACCTAGCCATAATAATCACATGATCAACCCTATTAACCCATAACCTAGCCATAATAATCACATGATCAACCCTATTAACCTAGCCATAATAATGACATGATCAACCCTATTAACCCCTATTACTAGTCTGTTCAACCTCTCTTTTGTATCATCTGAGATCCCCCAGAGATTTGAAAGCTGCTGCGGTCACCTCTCTTCAAAGGGGAGACAATCTAGACCCTAACTGTTACAGACCTATGTCTATACTACCCTGCCTTTCTAAGGTCTTCGAAAGCCAAGATAACAAAAAGATCACCGACCATTTCAAATCCCACCGTACCTTCTTTGCTATGCAATCTGGTTTCCGAGCTGGTCATGGGTGCACCTCAGCCACACTCAAGGTCCTAAACGATATCATATCTGCCATCGACAAAAGACAGTACTGTGCAGCCGTATTCATCGACCTGGGCAAGGCCTTCGACTCCATGAATCACTGTATTCCTATAGACAGCCTTGGTTTCTCAAATGACTGCCTCTCCTGGTTCACCAACTACTTCTCAGACAGAGTTCAGTGTGTCAAATCGGAGAGCCTCTTGTCCGGACCTCTGGCAGTCTCTATGGGGGTGCCACAGGGTTCAATTCTCGGGCTGACTCTTTTCTCTGTATACACCAATGATGTCGCTCTTGCGGCTGGTGATTCTCTGATCCACCTCTATGCGACGACAACATTCTGTATACTTCTGGCCCTTCTTTGGACACTGTGTTAACTAACCTCCAGACAAGTTTCAATGCCATACAACTCTCCTTCCGTGGCCTCCAACTGCTCTTAAATACATCACTGCCCACACCCGCCTGCCTGTCTAGCATCACTGCTCTGGACGGTTCTGACTTAGAATATGTGGACAACTACAAATACCTAGGTGTCTGGTTAGACTGTAAACTCTCCTTCCAGACTCACATTAAGCATCTCCGATCCAACATTAAATCTAGAATCGGCTTCCTATTTCGCAACAAAGCCTCGTTCACTCACGCCGCCAAACATACCCTCGTAAAACTGACTATCCTACCAATCTTCGACTTCGGCGATGTCATTTACAAAAAAAGCTTCCAACACTCTACTCAGCAAATTGGATGCAGTCAATCACAGCGCTATCCGTTTGGTCACCAAAGCCCCATATACTACCCACCACTGCGACCTGTTTGCTCTCGTTGGCTGGCCCTCGCTTCATATTCTTCGCCAAACCCACTGGCTCCAGGTCATCTACAAGTCTCTCATAGGTAAAGCTCCGCTTTACCTTATCTCAGCTCACTGGTCACCATAGCAACACCCACCTGTAGCACGCGCTCCAGCAGGTATATTTCACTGGTCACCCCCAAAGCCAACTGCTCATTGGGCCGCCTTTCCATCCAGTTCTCTGCTGCCAATGACTGGAACGAACTGCAAAAATCTCTGAAGCTGGAGACTCATATCTCCCTCACTAACTTTAAGCACCAGCTGTCAGAGCAGCTTTCAGATCATTGCACCTGTACACAGCCCATCTGTAAATAGCCCATCCAACTACCCTCATCCTCATATTGTTATTTATTTTAATCATTTTGTTTGCCTCCTTTGCACCCCAGTATCTCTACTTGCACATTCATCTTCTGCACTTCTATCACTCCAGTGTTTATTTGCTAAATTGTAATTCTTTCGCTACTATGGCCTATTTATTGCCTTACCTCCCTAATCTTACTTCATTTGCACACACTGTGTATAGACTTTTCTATTGTGTTATTGACTGTACATTTGTTTATCCTATGTGTAACTCTGTGTTGTCTTTGTTACACCACTTTGCTTTATCTTGGCCAGGTCACAGTTGTAAATGAGAACTTGTTCTCAGCAAGGTTACCTGGTTAAATAGAGGTGCATTTTTTTTCTCATGATTAACCCTGTTAATCTTCACCTTATCCACATTACTCATATGATTAACCCTATTTACCCTATCCACAATAATCACATGATTAACCCTATCCACAATAATCACATGATTAACCCCTATCCACAATAATCACATGACTAACCCTATCCACAATAATCACATGACTAACCCTATCCACAATAATCACATGACTAACCCTATCCACAATAATCACATGATTAACCCTATCCACAATAATCACATGATTAACCCTATCCACAATAATCACATGACTAACCCTATCCACAATAATCACATGATTAACCCTATCCACAATAATCACATGACTAACCCTATCCACAATAATCACATGACTAACCCTATCCACAATAATCACATGACTAACCCTATCCACAATAATCACATGACTAACCCTATCCACAATAATCACATGACTAACCCTATCCACAATAATCACATGATTAACCCTATCCACAATAATCACGATTAACCCCATTTACCCTACCCACAATAATCACGATTAACCTTATTTACCCTACCCACAATAATCACGATTAACCCTATTTACCCTACCCACAATAATCACATGATTAACCCTATTTGTAACCACAATAGTCAAATTATTGTGTGCATGTAACCGTACTCAGTAAGAAAGTGTTATTGAGAGGTGTGTGTGACTCACTATTCTGCTGCGTACGGAGTAGTCAAATAGAATGTCCTGTGACTTGATTTCAAACCTGTAGAGGATGACAGACATGGTTAGAAAGCATGAGTGAATATGTGTGTAAGGGTTTGTATGTATGTGCAAGCATGTGTGTTTGTACGCATGTGTGTGAGCATGGGTTGGTACTCACAGGTGTAGCTTGTCTCTGGAGAAGGGGTGTGAGAGGGTCTTTGTTCGGTTCTGGTGGGACTGTGTGTTTAGTGTTTCTGGGACATCAGGTCGGAAGGGTTTGATCAGGGTTTGATACAACAATGCTATTTTCCCCGCGATGCCCTGAGGCTGCCGCAACTCATAACTCTGTCCAATCAGAGAACACAACACTCATAACTCTGTCCAATCAGAGAAAACAACACTCATAACTCTGTCCAATCAGAGAACACAACTCATAACTCTGACAAATCAGAGAACACAACACATGTAACATGGTCGCATCAGCTCAATCACAAGATTACTCAAAAAGCTACCAGGTGTGCATGTGTGTTGCTGTGGTAACAGGCATACCTTTTTGACTGGCACTTTGATCTTCTGTAGCTCAGCCTCTCTGCTCAGCGTCGCCCAGGGAACATGCAGCCGGATAAACCCTATACCCTGGGACCTAGACTACACACACACACACACAAATCAGGGATCTTCAATGATGCATTTAGGTTGCGTGAGAAATAGGTTGAATTTCAACACTCAGGCTAGTAACGACGATCAAGACGAGTAGAGGATGATCGACAAGTCATCCCAACCCTTAAATCTTTGATTCGGTACACAACACGTCTTAAAGGGATGTTGAATGGAGTGAAAAGCTAAAAACAAAGGTGAAAAATATTAGACTACAGTAAATGGACAAATCCCTCTGTAGACCCTGACATTGATGGGCCGCCCCGAGGTGGGGAAGGTAGGAAACAACATCTCCACCTCACTGATCCTGTATCCCCAAAAGGTGCGTGCTCAGCCCCCTCCTGTAATCACTGTTCACCAATGACTGCGTGACCATGCACGCCTCCAACTCAATCATCATCAAGTTTGCAGATAACACAACAGTAGTGGGCTTGATCACAACAATGACAAGACAGCCTATAGGGAGGAAGTGAGGGCACTCGGAGTGTGGTGTCAGGAAAACAACCTCACACTCAATGTCAACAAAACAAAGGAGATGATCGTGGACTTCAGGAAACAGAGGGAGAACCCCCCCTATCCACATCGATGGGACAGCAGTGGAGAAGGTGGAAAGTTTTAAGATCCTTGGCGTACACACCAACGATAGACTGAAATGGTCAACAGGCACAACAGCGCCTCTTCAACCTCAGGAGGCTGAAGAAATTTGGCGTGTCACCTAAAACCCTCAAACTTTTACAGATGACTCAATCTCGCTGATGAGTAGCTGACTCAACCTCGCTAACGAGCATCTGACACAACCTAGCTTACGAGCAGCTGACGAGTAGCTGATATGCAACCTAGCTGAAGAGCAGCTGTCGTGTAGCTGACACAACCTAGCTGACGAGCAGCTGACACACAACCAAGATGACGGGTAGGTGACGCAAACTAGCTGACGAGCAGCTGACAAGCAGCTGACACAACCCAGCTGAAACAACCTACCTGACAAGCAGCTGAAATAACCTAGCTGACGAGTAGATGACACACAACATAGCCGACGAGCAGCTGACACACAACCTAGCCGACGAGCAGCTGACACACAACCTAGCCGACGAGCAGCTGACACACAACCTAGCCGACGAGCAACTGACACACAACCTAGCCGACGAGCAGCTGACACACAACCTAGCTGACGAGCAGCAGACACACAACCCCGCTGACGAGCAGCAGACACACAACCCCGCTGACGAGCAGCAGACACACAACCCCGCTGACGAGCAGCAGACACACAACCCAGCTGACGAGCAGCAGACACACAACCCAGCTGACGAGCAGCAGACACACAACCCAGCTGACGAGCAGCAGACACACAACCCAGCTGACGAGCAGCAGACACACAACCCAGCTGACGAGCAGCAGACACACAACCCAGCTGACGAGCAGCAGACACACAACCCAGCTGACGAGCAGCAGACACACAACCCAGCTGACGAGCAGCAGACACACAACCCAGCTGACGAGCAGCAGACACACAACCCAGCTGACGAGCAGCAGACACACAACCCAGCTGACGAGCAGCAGACACACAACCCAGCTGACGAGCAGCAGACACACAACCCAGCTGACGAGCAGCAGACACACAACCCAGCTGACGAGCAGCAGACACACAACCCAGCTGACGAGCAGCAGACACACAACCCAGCTGACGAGCAGCAGACACACAACCCAGCTGACGAGCAGCAGACACACAACCCAGCTGACGAGCAGCAGACACACAACCCAGCTGACGAGCAGCAGACACACAACCCAGCTGACGAGCAGCAGACGAGCAGCAGACACACAACCCAGCTGACGAGCAGCAGACACACAACCACGCTGACGAGCAGCAGACACACAACCCAGCTGACGAGCAGCTGACACACAACCCAGCTGACGAGCAGCTGACACACAACCCAGCTGACGAGTAGATGACACACAACCTAGCTGACGAGCAGCTGCCACACAACCTAGCTGATGAGCAGCAGACGAGTAGCTGACACAACCTAGCTGACGTGTAGCTGACACAACCAAGCTGTAGCTGACACAACGAGCAGCTGTAACACAACCTAGCTGACGAGCAGATGACGAGCAGCTGACACACAACCCAGCTGAAGAGCTGCTGAAACACAACCTAGCTGACGAGCAGCTGACACACAACCTAGCTGACGAGCAGATGACACATCCTAGCTGACGTGCAGCTGACAAAACCTAGCTGACGAGCAGCTGACAAGCAGCTGACACACAACCTAGCTGACACACACCCTAGCTGACGAGCAGCTGACACAAAACCTAGCTGACGAGCAGCTGACAAGCAGCTGACACACAACCTAGCTGACACACACCCTAGCTGACGAGCAGCTGACACATAACCTAGCTGACGAGCAGCTGACGAGTAGCTGACACACAACCTAGCTGACGAGTAGCTGACACACAACCTAGCTGACGAGTAGCTGACACACAACCTAGCTGACGAGCTGCTGAAACACAACCACGCTCACGAGCAGCTGATGAGTAGCTTACACATAACCTAGCTTACTAGCAGCTAACAGACAACCTAGCCGACAAGAATCTGACAACCAAGCTGACGAGCAGCTGACGAGTAGCTGACACACAACCTAGCTGACGAGTAGCTGACACACAACCTAGCAGACGAGCAGCTGACACACAACCTCGATGACGAGCAGCTGATACACAACCTCGCTGACGAGCAGCTGACACACAACCTCGCTGATGAGCAGCAGATACGCAACCAAGATGATGAGCAGCTGACACACAACCTAGCTGACGAGCAGCTGACACACAACCTAGCTGACGAGCAGCTGACACAACCAAGCTGACGAGTAGTGTATTTACAACCTAGCAGACTCAACATAGCTGACATGTAGCTGACACAACATAGATAACGAGTATCTAACACAACATAGCTGATGAGTAGCTGACACAATCTTGCTGACGAGTAGATGACAAAACCTGGCTGACGAGCAGCTGACACAACCTAGCCGACGAGCAGCTGACACACAACCTAGCCGACGAGCAGCTGACACACAACCTAGCTGACGAGCAGCTGACACACAACCTAGCTGAAGTGTAGATGACACAATCTAGCTGAGGAGTAGATGACAAAATCTAGCTGACGCTGGAGTGGCTGACACAACCTAGCTAACTGCTAGCTGCCACACAACCTAGCTGACAAGCAGCTGACGCACAACCAAGATGACGAGCAGCTGACGCAACCTAGCTGACAAGCAGCTGACGCAACCTAGCTGACGAGTAGCTGACGCAACCTAACTGAGAAGTAGCTGACGCAACCTAACTGAGAAGTTGCTGACAACCTAGCTGGTGCTGGAGTGGCTGACACAACCTAGCTAACTGCAAGCTGCCACACAACCTAGCTGACAAACTGCTGCCACACAACCAAGCTGATGAGCAGCTGACACAACCCAGCTGACACAACCTACCTGACGAGTAGCTGACAATCTCGCTGACAAGCAGCTGAAACAACCTAGGTGACACATCCTTGCTGACGCTGATTACAAGCTGACGCAACCTAGCTGACGCAACCTAGCTAACGCAACCTAGCTGTTGCAACCTAGATGACAAGCACCTGACACAACACAGCTGAAAAGTAGCTGACGCAAACTAGCTGACGAGTAGATGATTCAACCAAGCTGACGCGTAGATAACCCAACCTCGCTGATGCAGCCTAGATGACTAGTATTGTAAATACAATCTAGCTGACACAACCCATCCGACAAGCAGCTGACACAACCCAGCTGACAAGAAGCTGACACAACCCAGCTGACGCGCAGCAGACACAACCTATCTGACGAGCAGCTGACACAACCAACCTGACAAGTAGCTGACGCAACTTAATTGAACAGTAGCTGAAACAACCTAGATAACACAACCTAGCTGACGCTGACTAGCAGATGACACAACTTCGCCAAAAACTAGATGGCAAGTAGCTAATGAAACCTCGCTGACGAGTAGCTGACACAACCTCGCTGACGAGAAGCTGAGGCAACCTCGCTGAAAACCAAGCTGACGCAACCTAGCTGACGAGCAGCTGACGCAACTAGCTGATGAGCAGCTGATGCAAACTAGCTGACGAGCAGCTGACACACAACCAAGATGACGAGCAGCTGACACACAACCAAGATGACGAGCAGCTGACACAAAACCTAGCTGACGAGCAGCTGACACATAACCTAGCTGACGAGCACCTGACGAGTAGCTGACACTCAACCTAGCTGACGAGTAGCTGACACACAACCTAGCTGATGAGTAGCTGAAACACAACCAAGCTCACGAGCAGCTGAAACACAACCAAGCTCAAGAGCAGCTGACGAGAAGCTTACACATAACCTAGCTTACTAGCAGCTAACAGACAACCTAGCCGACAAGAATCTGACAACCAAGCTGATGAGCATCTGACGGGTAGCTGACGCACAACCTAGCTGACGAGCAGCTGACGCACAACCTAGCTGACGAGCAGCTGACGCACAACCTAGCTGACGAGCAGCTGACGCACAACCTAGCTGACGAGCAGCTGACGCACAACCTAGCTGACGAGCAGCTGACGCACAACCGAGCTGACGAGCAGCTGACGCACAACCGAGCTGACGAGCAGCTGACGCACAACCGAGCTGACGAGCAGCTGACACATCCTAGCTGACGTGCAGCTGACACAAAACAGACAAGATTCTGACAACCAAGCTGATGAGCAGCTGACGAGTAGCTGACACGCAACCTAGCTGACGAGTAGCTGACACACAACCTAGCTGACGAGCAGCTGACACACAACCTAGCTGACGAGCAGCTGACACACAACCTAGCTGACGAGCAGCTGACACACAACCTAGCTGACGAGCAGCTGACACACAACCTAGCTGACGAGCAGCTGACACACAACCTAGCTGATGAGCAGCTGACACACAACCTAGCTGACGAGCAGCTGACACACAACCTAGCTGACGAGCAGATGACGAGTAGCTGACACAACCTAGCTGACGAGCAGATGACACATCCTAGCTGACGTGCAGCTGACACAAAACCTAGCTGACGAGCAGCTGACGAGCAGCTGACAAGCAGCTGACACACAACCTAGCTGACGAGCTGCTGACGAGCAGCTGACAAACAACCTAGCTGACACACACCCTAGCTGACGAGCAGCTGACACATAACCTAGCTGACGAGCAGCTGACGAGTAGCTGACACAACCTAGCTGAAGAGCAGATGACACATCCTAGCTGACCTCCAGCTGACACAAAACCTAGCTGACGTGCAGCTGACACAAAACCTAGCTGACGAGCAGCTGACACACAACCGAGCTGACGAGTAGATGACACACAACCGAGCTGACGAGCAGATGACGAGCAGCTGACACACAACCCAGCTGAAGAGCTGCTGAAACACAACCTAGCTGACGAGCAGCTGACACACAACCTAGCTGACGAGCAGATGACGAGTAGCTGACACAACCTAGCTGACGAGTAGATGACACATCCTAGCTGACGTGCAGCTGACACAAAACCTAGCTGACGAGCAGCTGACACACAACCTAGCTGACGAGCTGCTGACACACAACCATGCTCACGAGCAGCTGACGAGTAGCTTACACATAACCTAGCTTACTAGCAGCTAACAGACAACCTAGCCGACAAGAATCTGACAACCAAGCTGATGAGCATCTGACGAGTAGCTGACACACAACCTAGCTGACGAGTAGCTGACGCACAACCTAGCTGACGAGCAGCTGACGCACAACCTCGCTGACGAGCAGCAGACACACAACCCAGCTGACGAGCAGCAGACACACAACCTCGCTGACGAGCAGCTGACACACAACCCAGCTGACGAGCAGCTGACACACAACCCAGCTGACGAGCAGCTGACACACAACCGAGCTGACGAGCAGCTGACACACAACCGAGCTGACGAGCAGCTGCCACACAACCTAGCTGACGAGCAGCTGACACACATCCTAGCTGACGAGCTGATGACGAGCAGCTGACACACAACCCAGCTGAAGAGCTGCTGAAACACAACCTAGCTGACGAGCAGCTGACACATAACCTAGCTGACGAGCAGATGACGAGTAGCTGACACAACCTAGCTGACGAGCAGATGACACATCCTAGCTGACGTGCAGCTGACACAAAACCTAGCTGACGAGCAGCTGACAAGCAGCTGACACAACCTAGCTGACGAGCTGCTGACGAGCAGCTGACAAAACCTAGCTGACGAGCAGCTGACTCAAAACCTAGCTGATGAGTAGCTGACACACAACCTAGCTGATCAGCATCTCACGAATAGCTGACACACAACCTAGCTGACGAATAGCTGACACACAACCTAGCTGATCAGCATCTCACGAGTCGCTGACACACAACCTTTTTATGTTATTTTTTATTTTACCTTTATTTAACTAGGCAAGTCAGTTAAGAACAAATTCTTAGTTTCAATGGCGGCCTAGGAACAGTGGGTTAACTGCCTGTTCAGGAGCAGAACGACAGATTTGTACCTTGTCAGCTCGGGGATTTGAACTTGCAACCTTTTGGTTACAAGTCCAACTCTCTAGGGGCAGCTACCCTGCCGCCCCTAGCTGACGAGCAGCTGAAACACAACCTAGCTGACGAGCAGCTGACAACCTAGCTGATGAGCCACTGACACACAACCAGCTCCTTTGCAAGAGATAATGAAAGAAGCAGGACAACTTAATCTTAGGTCAAAGCTGGACTGGAACAATGATGTATTTGAGACATTAAAAAAGGAATGCTAACAGCACGAGCCCTAGCGGCCACAGATTACACTAAACCATTTTTGCTATATGTAGCAAACAGGTGTGACAAATATGCAGCAGCAGTACTTATGCAGGAAAAAATGTAGTGGAAGATGGAAACAGCACATTACATACTACAGTACTAAATTAGACCCAGTTGCTCAAGGTTACCCACCATATTATCAGGGTTTGGGTGCATTACTATATGCGTATGATAAAGCATCAACCATAACCATGGGATATCCTGTAATGATACATGCACATCAGAAGATAGTGAAGCTGATAGAACAGGGAACATTTGAATTAAAACCTTTTTGGGATGGGGGGGCAGCATTTTCACTTTTGGATGAATAGCGTGCCCAGAGTAAACCGCCTCCTACTCTGTCCCAGATTCTAATATGTGCATATTATTAGTAGTATTGGATAGAAAACACTCTTCAATTTCTAAAACTGTTTGAATGATGTCTGTGAGTATAACAGAACTCGTATGGCAGGTGAAAACCTGTGAAAATTCAACCAGGAAGTGGGACATCTGAGGTTTATAGTTGTTCAAGCTTGGCCTTCCAAATACACATTGAGATATGGATAAAGTTGCACTTCCTACAGCTTACACTAGATGTCAACCATCTTTAGAAACTTGAAATGAGGATTCTACTATAAAGGAGGGGCTCATGAGACCTCTTTGAGTCAGTGGTCTGGCAGAGTGCCTTGGTCTCATGATGCGCGCTCCCGACAGAGTTACCTCTCGTTCCAGCGTTTTTCTTCAGAAAAAGGAATTCTCCGGTTGGAACATTATTGATGTTTTATTTAAAAACATCCTAAAGATTGATTCCATACATTGTTTGGCTTGTTTCTATGACCTGTAACGGAACTTTTTGAGTTTTTGTCTGGACGAAATGCTCGCGCCTCATGAAGATGGATTACTGGGCTGAACACGCTAACAACAAGTGGCTATTTGGACATAAATTATGGACTTTATGGAACTTTATGGAGCAAATCAGTCATTTATTGTCGAACTGGGATTCCTGGGAGTGCCTTCTGATGAAGATATTCAAAGGTAAGTGAATATTTAAGGTGTTATTTCTAACTTCTGTTGATTCCAAAATGGCAGATATTCCTCTGGCTGTTTAGGGTTCTGAGCGCCGTTCTCAGATTATGCTTTTTCCGTAAAGTTTTTTAAAAGTCTGACACAGCGGTTGCATTAAGGAGAAGCCTATCTTTAATTCTGTGAATAACAGTTGTATATTTTATCAATGTTTATTATGAGTATTTCTGCAAAATCACCAGATGTTTTGGAATCAAAACATTACTGCACGTAAGGCGCCAATGTAAACAGAGATTTTGGATATAAATATGCACATTATCGAACAAAACATACATGTATTGTGTAACATAATGTCCTATGAGTGTCACCTGATGAAGATAATCAAAGGTTTGTGATTAATTTTATCTATATTTCTGCTTTTTGTTACTCTTCTCTTCGGCTGGTAAAATGGCTGTGTTTTTTTGAATTGGCTCTGACCTAACATGATCATATGTTGTGCTTTCGCTGTAAAGCATTTTTTAAATCGGACACGATGGGTAGATTAACAAGATGTGTATCTTTCATTTGCTGTATTGGACCTGTTAATGTGTGAAAGTTACATATTTCTAAAAAATATTTTTGAACTTTGCACGCTGCCTTTTCAGCGGAATGTTGTGGAGGGGTTCAGCTAGCAGAACGCCTGCCCTAGAAAGGTTAACTAATGAAAGAACTTTGGAATATATGACCCTACTAACTTATCCAGGTGTATCCATTAAAAGCTGTACTACAGTAAATCCAGCTGAAAGAGTTCCATTGGAATTTGAAGGGAAATTACATGATTGTGTAGCAGAGTCTAATGTTTACTAACCTGCATGCAGACCTTTAATCTATACCATTGCTAGACAGGGAAGGAGTTGGGCCACCATCGTTCCTGTTCCCAAGAAAGCTAAGGTAACTGAGCTAAACGACTACCGCCCCGTAGCACTCACTTCCGTCATCATGAAGTGCTTTGAGAGACTAGTCAAGGACCATATCACCTCCACCCTACCTGACTCCCTAGACCCACTCCAATTTGCTTACCGCTCAAATAGGTCCACAGACGATGCAATCTCAACCACACTGCACACTGCCCTAACCCATCTGGACAAGAGGAATACCTATGTGAGAATGCTGTTCATCGACTACAGCTCGGCATTCAACACCATAATACCCTCCAAGCTCGTCATCAAGCTCGAGACCCTGGGTCTCGACCCCGCCCTGTGCAACTGGGTACTGGACTTCCTGACGGGCCGCCCCAGGTGGTGAGGGTAGGTAACAACATCTCCTCCCCGCTGATCCTCAACACTGGGGCCCCACAAGGGTGCGTTGAGCCCTCTCCTGTACTCCCTGTTCACCCACGACTGCGTGGCCACGCACGCCTCCAACTCAATCATCAAGTTTGCGGACGACACAACAGTGGTAGGCTTGATTACCAACAACGACGAGACGGCCTACAGGGAGGAGGTGAGGGCCCTCGGAGTGTGGTGTCAGGAAAATAACCTCACACTCAACGTCAACAAAACTAAGGAGATGATTGTGGACTTCAGGAAACAGCAGAGGGAACACCCCCTATCCACATCGATGGAACAGTAGTGGAGAGAGTAGCAAGTTTTAAGTTCCTCGGCATACACATCACAGACAAACTGAATTGGTCCACTCACACAGACAGCATCGTGAAGAAGGCGCAGCAGCGCCTCTTCAACCTCAGGAGGCTGAAGAAATTCGGCTTGTCACCAAAAGCACTCACAAACTTCTACAGAGGCACAATCGAGAGCATCCTGGCGGGCTGTATCACCGCCTGGTACGGCAACTGCTCCGCCCTCAACCGTAAGGCTCTCCAGAGGGTAGTGAGGTCTGCACAACGCATCATCGGGGCAAACTACCTGCCCTCCAGGACACCTACACCACCCGATGTTACAGGAAGGCCATAAAGATCATCAAGGACATCTACCACCCGAGCCACTGCCTGTTCACCCCGCTATCATCCAGAAGGCGAGGTCAGTACAGGTGCATCAAAGCTGGGACCGAGAGACTGAAAAACAGCTTCTATCTCAAGGCCATCAGACTGTTAAACAGCCACCACTAACATTGAGTGGCTGCTGCCTACACACTGACACTGACTCAACTCCAGCCACTTTAATAATGGGAATTGATGGGAAATGTTGTAAATATATCACTAGCCACTTTAAACAATGCTACCTTATATAATGTTACTTACCCTACATTATTCATCTCATATGCATACGTATATACTGTACTCTATATCATCGACTGCATCCTTATGTAATACATGTATCACTAGCCACTTTAACTATGCCACTTTGTTTACATACTCATCTCACATGTATATACTGTACTCGATACCATCTACTGTATCTTGCCTATGCTGCTCTGTATCATCACTCATTCATATATCCTTATGTACATATTCTTTATCCCCTTGTGTATAAGACAGTAGATTAGGAATTGTTAGTTAGATTACTTGTTGGTTATTATTGCATTGTCGGAACTAGAAGCACAAGCATTTCGCTACACTCGCATTAACATCTGCTAACCATGTGTATGTGACAAATAAAATTTGATTTGGAAGACTGTTATTAAGACTATACGGGAAACCATGCAGGGTGTTAAGTGGTAAGGAAAATAATTTTGAGGAAAAACTTGAGCATTGTCCTCAACTGTGTTCAGCCAAATTGGCAGGACTTAAGGCATTGACTGGAGCATCACGCACAAATTGCAAAGTTAATGACGGCATTGATGTATCCTAAAAAAAATTGCGATAATAAAATGTCAAGCACATAAAAAAGGAAATTATTTTGTTGTTCGGGGAAACAATGCAGAGATGAAGCAGCAAAAAAAGGCATCTAAATGCATTGTTCCAATATTAACAGCCTCTACAATTAGTTTTGTATCTTCACCATATCCTGATGATATAATTAATATCCAAGCTCGAGCCGGGATCAATGAACAATCCGTGTGGAAACAAAAGGGGGGCCTCCACAGACAGGAAAGGACTATGGAGATCCTATAATGGAACCATAGTAGCGCCCACTACTTTGCTGAGTTTACTTATTAATGATGCCCATGGTCATGACCATTGTGCAAGGGGGAGATAATAAGGAAAATGTAAAAACAAGGATACTGGTCACCATAGCTGCAGGCAACAGTAGATGAGGCATTCATGAGATGTGAAATATGTGCGCAAAATAACATACGTAAAGGGATAACTACACCTATAGGCCACATACCGGTCCCTGAAGGACCATTTCAACACATTGTAATGGACTATGTGGATATGATATAACCAGTACGTGGCAAGAGGTACATGCTAGTTATTATAGACAGATTTAGCTGGATAGAAGCAATACCATCTGCAGATCAGGGAGCAGGAACAGTGATAAAGTTATTGACCAGAGAAGTAATGCAAAGTTTTGGGATACCAACAGAAATCAGCTCAGATAATGGATCAGCATATGTGCAAAAAATAGTAAAACTGGTGACACAACAGCTAAGAATGAAGCAAAGGCTGGGATGTGTTTATCATTCCCAGTTGCAAGGGACGGTTGAAAAGGCAAATGGAACCCTCAAGGATTAGATAAATAAAATCTGTGCAACTTCAGGGCTGAATTGGGTCGATGCATTACTGCTTGCTTTAATGAGTTGTCACATGGAAACTAACAGAAGCACGTGCCTATGGTATGAATGGGCTCAATATACAGCGTCTAAATTAAGACTGACAAATTGCTTACAAAATAGCCGACCGGCAGCCGACGCAACCTAGCATATGCGACTGGTAGCCGACGCAACCTAGCATACGCGACTGGTAGCCGACGCAACCTAGCATACGCGCCTGGTAGCCGACGCAACCTAGCATACGCGCCTGGTAGCCGCCGCAACCTAGCATACGCGCCTGGTAGCCGACGCAACCTAGCATACGCGCCTGGTAGCCGCCGCAACCTAGCATACGCGCCTGGTAGCCGCCGCAACCTAGCATACGCGCCTGGTAGCCGCCGCAACCTAGCCGACTGGTAGCCGCCGCAACCTAGCCGACTGGTAGCCGCCGCAACCTAGCCGACTGGTAGCCGACGCAACCTAGCCGACTGGTAGCCGACGCAACCTAGCCGACTGGTAGCCGACGCAACCTAGCCGACTGGTAGCCGACGCAACCTAGCCGACTGGTAGCCGATGCAACCTAGCCGACTGGCATCCGATGCAACCCAACCTAGCCGACTAGCAGCCGACGCAACCTAGCTGATGAGTAGTGTATATATAACCTAGCTGACTAGTAGCTGATCAATATCAAATCAAAGTTTATTTGTCCTTTGCGCCAAATACAACAGGTGAAATGTGAAATGCTTACCTACAGGCTCTAACCAACAGTGGAAAAAAAAATACAACCTAGCTTTCTAGTAGCTGACTAGTAGCTAACAGTAGCATGGAAAGTAACTTCTCACCGTCATACGTTTTGCTAGCTAGGCAATCAGATAGCCAACCCATTGTTGTGTAATTCAAAACAAAGCCTTATATTCTTTCTATCTATGAGGAAGGAGACTTTGGTTAGCATGCTAATAGCTAACAATCAGATAGCTTCCTAAACAGTTAGCATTACTAGTGTCAGATAGCCAACATGACGTTCTCAACTAACATCAAGGCGGTGGCCCGTTCCTGTAGGTTCATGCTCTACAACATCCGCAGAGTACGCCCCTGCCTCACACAGGAAGCGGCGCAGGTCCTAATCCAGGCACTTGTCATCTCCCGTCTGGATTACTGCAACTCGCTGTTGGCTGGGCTCCCTGCCTGTGCCATCAAACCCCTACAACTCATCCAGAACGCCGCAGCCCGTCTGGTGTTCAACCTTCCCAAGTTCTCTCACGTCACCCCGCTCCTCCGCTCTCTCCACTGGCTTCCAGTTGAAGCTCGCATCCGCTACAAGACCATGGTGCTTGCCTACGGAGCTGTGAGGGGAACGGCACCGCAGTACCTCCAGGCTCTGATCAGGCCCTACACCCAAACAAGGGCACTGCGTTCATCCACCTCTGGCCTGCTCGCCTCCCTACCACTGAGGAAGTACAGTTCCCGCTCAGCCCAGTCAAAACTGTTCGCTGCTCTGGCCCCCCAATGGTGGAACAAACTCCCTCACGACGCCAGGACAGCGGAGTCAATCACCACCTTCCGGAGACACCTGAAACCCCACCTCTTCAAGGAATACCTAGGATAGGATAAGTAATCCTTCTCACCCCCCCCTTCCCCCTTAATGATTTAGATGCACTATTGTAAAGTGGCTGTTCCACTGGATGTCAGAAGGTGAATTCACCGATTTGTAAGTCGCTCTGGATAAGAGCGTCTGCTAAATGACTTAAATGTAAATGTAATGACAAAAAAGTTAGTATCTAGCATTCAGTTAGCTACCTAAACATTTAGCAATACTAGAAGCTAACAATCAGCTAGCTTCCAAAACACTTAGCAATGCTAAGTGTAGCACACATTACAAAACAAGCTAGCAAATAGCAATCAACTAGCTACCTAAACAATTAGCAATAATTTAGCTAACAATGTGTTCTCTCTGGGATTTCATTGTACTTATAAATTGTTTTAAACTGTACTAACTATTTACCAAAAAAATCTATCAATCAATGAATAGATGTTTTCATTTATTAAGAAAAGTAGCATTGGACAGATACCTTAACATACACAGCTCTAATCTCTTGTCCAGAGGTAGATTATAATATATTACCTCCTTGTCTCTCTCCAGCTGCAGGCCCTGCTCCAACAGCCCAGACTCAAACTCCTCTCTCATCATAGCTTTCTCTTCCTCACTCAGTTGAGACTCCTCCCCCTCTGGCAACCCTGCCTCCAGCTCAGGCTGCGTATCTCGTCTCAGCATGCTGGGTAGCGGAAGGCTCCCATTGGATGCTTGAGAGGTGAGGGAGAGACGATGCAGGGAGATCCTCCTCTTCTTATAGTTATAGCACAGAATATAGTCCACCTTCCTCTGGCCGTCTGCAAAGAATGTTCCTTTACCAAGCTCTATGGTGGGCTCCTACACGCACGTGCACACACACAAATCCAAATGAGGTTTTCTTGTGTTAGGGTTAGGGGTGAGAGGGGAGTGTTAAAGTGGGCAAGACATAGTGCTGGTAGCTTTGTCCCAGATTTGGTTCTGCTCTCTTGCAAACTCAAAACATGTTTGGTATGACAATTATATACAGAGTTGGACAAGACAGAGATGCTAGTTCTAGGTCCCAAGAAACAAAGAGATCTTCTGTTGAATCTGACAATTAATCTTGATGGTTGTATTGTCGTCTCAAATAAAACTGTGAAGGACCTCGGCATTACTCTGGACCCTAATCTCTCTTTTGACGAACATATCAAGACTGTTTCAAGGACAGCTTTTTTCCATCTACATAACATTGCAAAAATCTGAAATTTTCTGTCCAAATTTGATGCAGAAAAATGTATCCATGCTTTTGTCACTTCTAGGTTAGACTACTACAATGCTCTACTTTCCAACTACCCGGATAAAGCACTAAATACACTTTGGTTAAACACAGCTGCTAAACACGGCTGCTAGAATCTTGACTAGAACCCAAAAATGTGATCACATTACTCCAGTGCTAGCCTCTCTACACTGGCTTAAGTGTTGATTTCAAGGTTTTACTGCTAACCTACAAAGCATTACATGGGCTTGCTCCCACCTCTCTTTCCGATTTGGTCCCGCCGTACATACAGTGCCTTGTGAAAGTATTCGGCCCCCTTGAACTTTGCGACCTTTTGCCACATTTCAGGCTTCAAACATAAAGATATAAAACTGTATTTTTGGTGAAGAATCAACAACAAGTGGGACACAATCATGAAGTGGAACGACATTTATTGGATATTTCAAACCTTTTTAACAAATCAAAAACTGAAAAATTGGGCGTGCAAAATTATTCAGCCCCTTACTTTCAGTGCAGCAAACTCTCTCCAGAGGTTCAGTGAGGATCTCTGAATGATCCAATGTTGACCTAAATGACTAATGATGATAAATACAATCCACCTGTGTGTAATCAAGTCTCCGTATAAATGCACCTGCACTGTGATAGTCTCAGAGGTCCGTTAAAAGCGCAGAGAGCATCATGAAGAACAAGGAACACACCAGGCAGGTCCGAGATACTGTTGTGAAGAAGTTGAAAGCCGGATTTGGATACAAAAAGATTTCCCAAGCTTTTAACATCCCAAGGAGCACTGTGCAAGCGATAATATTGAAATGGAAGGAGTATCAGACCACTGCAAATCTACCAAGACCTGGCCGTCCCTCTAAACTTTTAGCTCATACAAGGAGAAGACTGATCAGAGATGCAGCCAAGAGGCCCATGATCACTCTGGATGAAATGCAGAGATCTACAGCTGAGGTGGAAGACTCTGTCCATAGGACAACAATCAGTCGTATACTGCACAAATCTGGCCTTTATGGAAGAGTGGCAAGAAGAAAGCCATTTCTTAAAGATATCCATAAAAAGTGTTGTTTAAAGTTTGCCACAAGCCACCTGGGAGACACACCAAATATGTGGAAGAAGGTGCTCTGGTCAGATGAAACCAAAATTGAACTTTTTGGCAACAATGCAAAACGTTATGTTTGGCGTAAAAGCAACACAGCTCATCACCCTAAATACACCATACCCACTGTCAAACATCGTGGTGGCAGCATCATGGTTTGGGCCTGCTTTTCTTCAGCGGGGACAGGGAAGATGGTTCAAATTGATGGGAAGATGGATGGAGCCAAATACAGGACCATTCTGGAAGAAAACCTGATGGAGTCTGAAAAAGACCTGAGACTGGGATGGAGATTTGTCTTCCAACAAGACAATGATCCAAAACATAAAGCAAAATCTACAATGGAATGGTTCAAAAATAAACATATCCAGGTGTTAGAATGGCCAAGTCAAAGTTCAGACCTGAATCCAATTGAGAATCTGTGGAAAGAACTGAAAACTGCTGTTCACAAATGCTCTCCATCCAACCTCACTGAGCTCGAGCTGTTTTGCAAGGAGGAATGGGAAAAGATTTCAGTCTCTCGATGTGCAAAACTGATAGAGACATACCCCAAGCTACTTACAGCTGTAATCGCAGCAAAAGGTGGCGCTACAAAGTATTAACTTAAGGGGGCTGAATAATTTTGCACGCCCAATTGTTCAGTTTTTGATTTGTTAAAAAAGTTTGAAATATCCAATAAATGTCGTTCCACTTCATGATTGTGTCCCACTTGTTGTTGATTCTTCACAAAAAATACAGTTTTATATCTTTATGTTTGAAGCCTGAAATGTGGCAAAAGGTCGCAAAGTTCAAGGGGGCCGAATACTTTCGCAAGGCACTGTACCTACACGTACGCTACGGTCACAAGACGCAGGCCTCCTTACTGTCCCTAGAATTTCTAAACAAATAGCTGGTGGTAGGGCTTTCTCCTATAGACCTCCATTTGTATGGAATGGTCTGCCTACCCATGTGAGAGACGCAGACTCTGTCTCAACCTTTAAGTCTTTATTGAAGACTCATCTCTTCAGTAGGTCCTATGATTGAGTGTAGTCTGGCCCAGGATTGTGAACGTGAATGGAAAGGCACTGGTGCAACGAACTGCCCTTGCTGTCTCTGCCTGGCCGGTTCCCCTCTCTCCACTGGGATTCTCTGCCTCTAACCCTATTACATGGGCTGAGTCACTGGCTTACTGGTGCTCTTCCATGCCGTCCCTGGGAGGGGTGCGTCACTTGAGTGTTTGAGTCACTGACGTGATCTTCCTGACTGGGTTGGCGCGCCCCTTTGGGTTGTGCCGTGGCGGAGACCTTTGTGGGCTATACTCGGCCTTGTCTCAGGATGGTAAGTTGGTGGTGTGGGGGCTGTGCTTTGGCAAAGTGGATGGAGTTATATCCTGCCTGTTTGGCCATGTCGTTGGATGGGGCCACAATGGGGCCACAATGTCTCCCGACCACTCCTGTCTCAGCCTCCAGTATTTATGCTGCAGTAGTTTATGTGTCGGGGGGCTAGGGCCAGTCTGTTATATCTGGAGTATTTCTCCTGTCTTATCCGGTGTCCTGTGTGAATTTAAGTATGCTCTCTCTAACTCTCTCTCTCTTTCACGCTCTCTTTCACTCTCTCTCTTTCTTTCTTTCTCTCTCTCTCGGAGGAGGACCTGAGTCCTAGGACCATGCCTCACTACCTGGCCTGATGACTCCTTGTTGTCACCAGTCCACCTGGCCGTACTCCTGCTACAGTTTCAACTGTTCTGCCTGCGGCTCTGGAATCCTGACCTGTTCACCGGACGTGCTACCTGTCCCAGACCTGTTGTTTTCAACTCTCTAGAGACAGCAGGAGTGGTAGAGATACTCTGAATGATCGGCTATGAAAAGCCAACTGACATTTACTCCTGAGGTGCTGACCTGTTGCACCCTCAACATTCACTGTGATTATTATTATTTCACCCCTTCTAGTCACCTATGAACACTTGAACATCTTGGCCATTCTCTGTTATAATCTCAACCCGGCACAGCCAGAGGAGGACTGGCCACCCATTTACATTACATTTACATTTACGTCATTTAGCAGACGCTCTTATCCAGAGCGACTTACAAATTGGTGAATTCACCTTCTGACACCCCTCACAACCTGGTTCCTCTCTAGGTTTCTTCCTAGGTTCTGGCCTTTCTAGGGAGTTTTTCTGCTTCTACACCTGCATTGCTTGCTGTTTGGGGTTTTAGGCTGGGTTTCTGTACAGGACTGTGAGATATCAGCTGATTTAAGAAGGGCTTTATAAATACATTTGATTTGATTTGAGTTGAATTGTCAAGAGAACAGACAATCAGATCTGGGACCAGACTTTGAAAATACCTAAAACATAAAAGATAACAGTACACCTGTTTCAATAATAGCTGAAAGATAACAGTACAGACTATCACTAAGGCTGTCTGAAAAGGTTATCAGACATCAAATCCTTGAATCCCCTGTCCTGGTTTCCTCCAACGTCCCTCTTAATGCGCATTTGAGGAGAGGATTCAAGGTCCCTCCAATGAACCTCCTCTTCCAATTAGTTTTGAGAAGGAGGTGAGGAAACAAGGACGGAGCAAACAAGTAATGGTTGGTAATATCTTCAGTAAAGCAGATGCCTAGTATTTAGTAAAACAGAAATTAAGTCTCAAAATTGAAGATACATGTGAAGGGTTAGGGGTCAGGGGTTAGGGATTAAAGATTGTACCGTGGTAGGCTGCTTCGCGATGCCCGGGGGATTTCCATTATCCAATCCCATCTCAGAGAGCGAGCAAGCCAATGAGCGAAGCTTCTCAGATTGGACAGATGATGACTCACCCATCGCCCTGGCAACACGCATACGCTCCGTGCCGTTCCACGCTTCTGTCAGGGTGACACACACACACACACACGCACGCACACACAAATAGTTGATAGACAGCCAATATCTGAACTGTTGTTTTTGTTATCCATCCCTGTGTCTCAGTTGGGACCGGAACCCTGCTCTCCAATGTATTTATCATTAGGCCAAATGGAGAAACCAACGTACAGTATTTACCATTTGTCCAAGTGAAAATTGCATCTTGGGAGAAAGGTGACACTGGGTGTTTCTCAAAATGCATTTGTCCTAAATTGGAGCATGGAACGGTCGCAGTATCAGTCCAATACAAAGTATGTAAATTCGAACGGAGGCAAATTATTAGATGCATACTTTGTTTGTACACATTTCAAAGCATCAAAGCTTCACCTGAAATATTCCCAGGATTGTTTACATAATGTGACGCAACCACACAAAAAATGAATAATTTATTGAAAACAATCCCGACTGGTTTTGTGCTGAAGTGAGACAAGCTGTGGCCAGAAGGTTTGCTGTGTCTGTCAGCGTAGTGTCCAGAACATGGAGGCGCTACCAGGAGACAGGCCAGTACATAAGGAGACGTGGAGGAGGCCATAGGAGGGCAACAACCCAGCAGTAGGACCGCTACCTCCGCCTTTGTGCAAGGAGGAGCAGGAGGAGCACTGCCAGAGCCCTGCAAAATTACCTCCAGCAGGCCACAAATGTGCATGTGTCTGCTCAAACAGTCAGAAACAGACTTCATGAGGGTGGTATGAGGGCCCGACGTCCACAGGTGGGGGTTGTGCTTACAGCCCAACACCGTGCAGGACGTTTGGCATTTGCCAGAGAGCACCAAGATTGGCAAATTCGCCCTGTGCTCTTCACAGATGAAAGCAGGTTCACATGAGCACATGTGACAGTCTGGAGATGCCGCGGAGAACGTTCTGCTGCCTGCAACATCCTCTAGAATGACCGGTTTGGCGGTAGGTCAGTCATGGTGTGGGGTGGCATTTCTTTGGGGGGCCACACAGCCCTCCATGTGTTCGCCAGAGGTAGCCTGACTGCCATCAGGTACCGAGATGAGATCCTCAGACCCCTTGTAAGTCCATATGCTGGTGCGGTTGGCCCTCGATTCCTCCTAATGCAAGACAATGCTAGACCTCATGTGGCTGGACTGTGTCAGCAGTTCCTGCAAGAGGAAGGCATTGATGCTGTGGACTGGCCTGCCCATTCCCCAGACCTGAATCCAATTGAGCACATCTGGGACATCATGTCTCGCTCCATCCACCAACGCCACGCTGCACCACAGACTGTCCAGGAGTTGGCGGATGCTTTAGTCCATGTCTGGAAGGAGATCCCTCAGGAGACCATCCGCCACCTCATCAGGAGCATGCCCAGGCATTGTAGGGAGGTCATACAGGCACGTGGAGGCCACACACACACTACTGAGCCTCATTTTGACTTGTTTTAAGGACATGACATCAAAGTTGGATCAGCCTGTTGTGTGACTCCAAATCCAGACCTCCATGGGTTGATAAATTTGATTTCCATTGATCATTTTTGTGTGATTTTGTTGTCAGCACATTCAACTATGTAAAGAAAAAAGTATTTAATATGAATATTTCATTCATTCAGATCTAGGATGTGTTATTTTAGTGTTCCCTTTATTTTTTTGAGCAGTGTATTTCATATTTTATTTCTTTCATCACATTCCCAGTGGGTCAGAAGTGTACATACACTCAATTAGTATTTGGTAGCACTTCCTGACTGATGTCTTGAGATGTTGCTTCAATATATCCACATAATTTTCCATCCTCATGATGAACGTGTCTCCTTTCTGAGCGGTGTGACGGCTGCGTGGTCCTATAGTGGTAATTCTTGCGTACTATTGTTTGTACAGATGAACATGGTACCTTCAGGTGTTTGGAAATTGCTCACAAGGATGAACCAGACTTGTGGAGGTCTAGAATTTTTTGTCTGAGGTCTTGACTGATTTCTTTTGATTTTCCAATTATGTCAAGCAAATAGGCACTGAGTTTGAAGGTAGGCCTTGAAAAACATCCACAGGTACACCTCCAATTGACTTAGTGTCTGTAAACTTCTGACCAACTGGAATTGCGATACAGTGAATTATAAGTGAAATAATCTGTCTGTAAACAATTGTTGGAAAAAATTACTTGTGTCATGCACAAAGTAGAAGTCCTAACTGACATACCAAAACTATAGTTTGTCAACAAGACATTTTTGGAGTGGTTGAAAAATGAGTTTTAATGACTCCATCCTAAGTGTATGTAAACTCCCAACTTCAACTGTAGCTAGCTGACAATTATGAAATAAAACACTTGACTTGTGTAAATATCTTGTTTGTGTAAATACCTAGGCAGCAGCTAATGGGGATCCATAATAAATACAAATACCTAACAGGAAACCAGCTCTAAATCTAACCACCCAACGGGAGATGAGCTCTAACTCTATCCACTAACAACAAACCAGCCAGCTCTAACTCTATCCACTAACAACAAACCAGCCAGCTCTAACTCTATCCACCAACAACAAACCAGCCAGCACTAACTATATCCACCAACAACAAACCAGCCAGCACTCATGTGGCTGGTTTGGTGCCGAAACCCGGGATATGAGCTGCTACGAAGAAGCTGAAATGGCCAAGGAGGAATGTCGGCATGAAGCAGAAAGAATGAGACGAAAGCGGGGTACCAGTCGAGGCGCCACAACGCAGATTTTGAATCAGATTGACGTGGACATAGCCCAGTCAAATCCGGATACCAATCACTTTGTTGGAATTGCTATCAGCTAAGGAGGACAGTTTGTTTGAACTTGATCGTGGAATTGAACAGTTAATGCCATTGGACGGATTGGAGGCAGAGATTCCATGCACAGAGGATTACAAAGAGAGCATTATCATGCTGAAGAGCCGTGCACAAAGAGTGATAAAGAAGAAACAGGACATCAATCCACTACCAGCACGGGTGAGTGACGCTAACTCAAACAGATCACAGAGACAATCAGTAAGGCTACCAAAGTTGATTATTGAGAAATTCTATGGAGATGTCAGTATGTGTTAGGAGTTTTGGAGCCAGTATGAGACTGTTATTCACAACAATGATTCACTGTGTAATAAAGAGAAGTTTATCTATCTGAAAACATATTTACATTTACATTTAAGTCATTTAGCAGACATATCTCACTGGACCAGCTGCAAAGGCAGTAGCAGGACTAATGTTAACAGACAGTAACTATGATGATGCAATCGCTCTACTCAAGAGCAGATTTGGAAGGAAAGATCTTGTGATTAGTGCTCATATGTCAAAGCTGCTGAATCTCACACCTGTGAAGAAATCCTCTGATCTTAAATGCATTGAGACAGCTATATGATTAATGTGAAATTCAGATTAGGAGCTTGGAATCACTGGGTGTAGTGTCAGAAAACTACGGAAGCCTACTATGCCCAATCTTACTGCAGATGATTCCAGAGGACATAGCTCTTGACTATAGTCATCAGAGGGGAGTAGATGATGAATGGAAAGTGGCTGAGATCGTCAGTTTCCTACAGAAGGAGGTTCAGAGCAGGGAGAGAGCGCTACAAATGACAAGATCATGCAACCAACAGAAAGAGAGCAAACCATGGAACAAGTCATGCTTATTTCCCAAGTTCTCTCACGTCACCCCGCTCCTCCGCTCTCTCCACTGGCTTCCAGTTGAAGCTCGCATCCGCTACAAGACCATGGTGCTTGCCTACGGAGCTGTGAGGGGAACGGCACCGCAGTACCTCCAGGCTCTGATCAGGCCCTACACCCAAACAAGGGCACTGCGTTCATCCACCTCTGGCCTGCTCGCCTCCCTACCACTGAGGAAGTACAGTTCCCGCTCAGCCCAGTCAAAACTGTTCGCTGCTCTGGCCCCCCAATGGTGGAACAAACTCCCTCACGACGCCAGGACAGCGGAGTCAATCACCACCTTCCGGAGACACCTGAAACCCCACCTCTTCAAGGAATACCTAGGATAGGATAAAGTAATCCTTCTCACCCCCCCTTAAATGATTTAGATGCACTATTGTAAAGTGGCTGTTCCACTGGATGTCAAAAGGTGAATTCACCAATTTGTAAGTCGCTCTGGATAAGAGCGTCTGCTAAATGACTTAAATGTAAATGTAAATGTATCCAATGAAATGAAAGCAAAAAGACCCAGCATGCCCTCTGTTGCAGCACTGCATACAGCCAGCCAGAAGGAACAAAACTGTCTATTCTGTGACAGTGCAGACCACAAATCAGAAAACTGCCCTGACCACAATATTGCTACACGCAAAGAAGGGTAGCCTGGTGGTTAGAGCGTGTGTAGATGCTGTGTTAACCGAAAGGTTGCAAGTTCAAATCCCTGAGCTGACAAGGTACAAATCTGTCGTTCTGCCCCTGAACAGGCAGTTAACCCACTGTTAAAATTCTGTAAGGTCAAAGATGTGTCATGTGCAACATGTGGAAGCAGACATCACATTGCTGCGTGTACCAGTAAGAGGAATAAGGTGCAACCCCCTACTGTTTCTGTAGATGCTGTTTCCTCAGTTATTCCCCATTCAGTGAGGATGAAACCAGATGGACAGAACACTGTTGCTACAAACGGCAACGACATGGGTAGAAGGCCCATCGGGCAGGAAGATAGCTCGTTGCTTACTAGATGGAGGCAGTCAGAGAAGCTTCATACATGAAAACCTTGGGAAGGGCTTGAAGCTACCAGTAATCAGACAAGAGGCACTCACTCTTCACACGTTTGGCTCCTCTACCCCAGCAACGTCCCAACGCAGCACAGTGAAAGTCATCTTGGAGAATGTCTGGGACAAACAGCAGAGAATAGAGATAGAGGCAATTGAAACCCCACAAGTGTGCACAGCTGTGATGAAGGTTCCTGGTGATCAGATTCAACATGAGATCAATAGAAAGGGACTGCAGCTCGCAGACTTTCCAGGAGATGACAATGATCCTGAACTCTCTGTCCTGATATGAGCAGACTACTACTGGCAGATAGTATCAGGCAGAGTGGAGCGACTGACGGAGACGCTAGTTGCTTTAGAGAGCACCTTTGGATGGTTGGTGCAGGGACTCGTGTCCATGTCAAGTGTCACCGAGGCAATCTGCATGTTCATCTCACTTGATGAAGACACACTAGTCTCCAAGAAACTGCATGCATTCTGGGAGCTTGAGTCTCTGGATATTCTAAGGGAGAAAACACAGAACCCAGAGGAAAACGAGGCTCTACAAAGGTTCAAAGGAAACAACCACCTTCAAAGATGGGCAATAACATGTGGAGTTGCCATGGAAACGAGAAATGCCAGAACTCCAAGACAACTATAGAAACGCCAAGAAACGGTTTGAAGGTCTGAAGAAAAGACTGAAGAAGGATGTGACATTGTACATCAGATACAATGAAGTAGTAAAGGACTACTTACAACAATAATAATAATATATATAATAATATATCCCATTTAGCAGACGCTTTTGTCCAAAGCGACTTACAAGTCGGCCTGGACCACTACTTTTACATATGGGTGGTCCCAGCGGGAATCGAACCCAAGATATGGCAGAGGACGTGCCCAAGGACAACGCATCAAGTGCAGACAACGTAAAATACTACTTACCTCACCATGCAGTACTCCGAGAAGATAAGGTGACAACAAAACTGAGAGTGGTGTTTGATGCCTCGTCCCATGAAGATGACTGTCCATCCCTCAATGACTGTCTACTCACAGGACCGAACCTGTATCCAGATCTGCTCAGTGTTCTGATAAAGTTCAGACTACATGAGATCGCATTCATGGCAGACCTCAAAAAGGCTTTCCTGCAGATATCCCTAGCAGAGAGAGACAGAGACGCCGTGAGATTTCTATGGCTCACAGGCCCACCAAGGGGAGAAAATGAAGAGGAGCTGCGTGTGCTGAGGATGAAAAGAGTGGTATTTGGAGCTTCCCCAAGTCCATTTTTGCTGGCAGCTACAATCAGGAAGCACCTGAAACAATATGAAACAGAACAACCAGAAGTTATAGAGATACTGAGAGAGTCACTCTGTAGATGACTTCATTGCAAGTTCACGCAATGTTGAAGAGGCTTACCTTGTGACATGGACCTCTGCAAATCGATGACCAATTCTCCTGAATTGAAAACAAAATGGGAGGAGAGTACGACAACTGACCACCCGTTGACGCTAGAAACCCAAGGATTAGTGCTGAAGGTTTTAGGTTTAGTATGGAGACCGGAAACAGATGATTTTGTGTTTGACCTCAGGCTGTTACTGAGCATTCTAAAGCAAAAGGAAAACACAAAGAGAAGTGTTCTGCAGTCGTCTGCATGTATCTTCGACCTTCTTGATTTCTAACTCCCTTCACCATCAGGATCAAGTGCATGTTCCAGGAAATGTGGGAGAGAGGACTCAGCTGGGACGAAGAATTACCACCTGATCTGACACGAGAATGATAACAGTGGTGTTCAGAACTACCCCAGTTACACCAGCTCACCATACCAAGGTGGTACAGAACAGACATGCGGCCACAGAATAACCACACCCTGAAACTACACGTGTTCTGTGATGCAAGTGAAAGGGCTCACAGTGCAGTAGCTTACTTGCAAGGTGAGTCACAAGACAGGGAAACAACAAGTCTAGTCGCATCCAAGTCCAGGGTAGCCCCACTTAAGAAAATGATGCTGCCCCGCCTGGAGCTCATGGGAGCTGTGATTTGGAGCGAGACTAGCAAGCAACTTGATGACCACACTGAAAATGGAAGAAAAACAGATCAAAATGTGGACAGACTCGATGATCGTGCTGCATTGGATTTGCAGCTCTGCTCAGAAATGGAAACAGTTTGTTGCGAACAGAGTGACGGAGAGTCCTTGACCAATCCAGAGTCATGGTCACATATTGAAGGGAAAACTAATCCAGCTGACCTCCCTACAAGAGGACAAACTGTTCGAAACTTGACACAGAGCAAGCTATGGTGGAATGGACCCAGAATTCTGACATCACCCAATCAGTCCGAAGAGACTGATGATAACAAGTTTCCAGAAGAGGTGAATATAGAACTCAAGTCCAGTTGCCAGGTTACTGTACAACTCGCAGCAAACAGCACAGACATTACTGAACCTGTGTTGGAGCTTGAAAGCTACAGCAAACTGAAAAGAGTGTTCAGAGTCACCGCCTGGATAAAGAGATTCATAGCCAATGCTCGTACAAATATAAAGATGCATGGTGAACTGACTGCTGACGAACTGTTCGATGATCAGAGAACTGAATCCGTTCCTGGACGAACACAAACTACTCAGTGTAGGAGGAAGACTGCAACAGTCCAACTTCACATTCAGAGAGCAGCACCCATGGGTTCTGCCCAATAACTACAGATACTCAGAAATGCTGATACAGTACCACCATGGAAGGTGATGCACTCTGGAGCAGCTGACACTCAGCACCCAATGTTAAACTAGGGGGAAATGACACGCAGATGGAAGTACAGGCAGAGACTTGTGACAAGTTTCTGGAACAGTTGGCGAAGAGACTACTTGCTGGATCTAAAGTCAGCACACCGCTGTGACACACCACAGCCCGCTGAAAGCGGGTGACGTTGTACTCATTGGAGAAGATAACACACCCAGACAAACCTGGAAACTAGGAAAGATTGAGGAACTGTTTCCAGGCCGAGATGGCCTAGTTAGATCATGTTCAGTTCGTACTGCTTCAGGGACTTTGTTGAGGAGATCGATTCAGTTGATATACTGCCTAAAGATCTAGATAAACACAGTTGTTCATCGGGGAGGGGGGGATGTAACTTTAATGTGTTACAGAGTTAATGTTTAAGTTAATTCATTGAGCTGTATCTAAAGACATTTCTTTACAGTTATTTACATATGTAATTGTATTGGTTAGTATTGAATTACTCTTTTGACTGCAAGTTCCAGAATGCCTTGCGACAGGAATGAGAGAGAGAACGTGCCAGTTATGTGCAGGTGCAAGGCGATTACGCTGATTTTCTGCTAGCAGCTTGCTTGTATTGTTCTGTAGAATCTAAAGTTGTTAAATGTAACGTGAACAAGTATTATTACTAAAAGAAGCTTTCATATCAAACCCCGATGTCCCGGGTCATTACTTTGAAGACAGTTAATCTAAAACTACCCACCCAACAGGAAACCAGTTCGAAACTAACTTTAATTCAAACCGCCCAACAGGAAACCATATCTAACTTTTAACACCCAAAATAAATCCAGTCGAGCAGCTCTAACTCTATCGACACAACAGGAAACCAGCACTAACTCTATCCAGCCAACATTAAACCAGCTCTAAATTGAACCACTTAACCAAAAGCAGCTCAAACTCTCTCCATCCAACAGGAAGCAGCCAGCTGAAAGTATATCTACACAACAGGATAGCAGCTCTAACTCAATCCACTCAACAAGATTCCAGCCAGCTCTACCTCTATCCACCCAACAAGTTATCAGTTTTAAATCTATCAACCAATCAGGAAACAAGATTTAACTCCAGCCACCCAAAATGAACCCAACTCTAAACCCCCTAACATGGAACCAGCACTCCTTCTATCCAACCAATAGGAAACAAGGAATCTCTAACCTTAGCCACCCAAAAGGAAACCAGCTATTTCTTTATCCACCCAACAGGAAACTAGTCATCTCTAACTCTGTCCACCAAACAAATAAACAGCGCTAACTCTAACCACTAAAATTGAATCCAGCTCTATCTCTAACCACCAAAATGGAATCCAGCCCTAACTCTAACCACCCAATGTTAAACCAGTTATATTTCTCACTCCAGGAAACCAGGGGAGCAGCTCGAACTCTATCCACCCAACAGGAAACCTGCTCTAACTCTCTAAACCCAGAAGGACACCAGCCAGCTCTAACTCCATCCACACATTTGTAAACAAGATATAATTCTAGCCACCCAACAGAAACCAGCTCTAACTATATCCACAAAACAGGAAATGAGCATTACCTCCATCCACCCAAAATGAAACCAGCTCTCGCTCTAACCACCCAACAGGAATGTATTGGAGACATCTCTAACTTTAGCCAACCAACAGGAAACCAGTTCTAAATCTAACCACCCAACAGGAAACCAGCTCTAACTTTATCAACCAACAAGAAACCAAGTTAGGGGTTAGGGTTAGAAGTTAGTGTTAGGTTAGGGTTAGGGGTAGGGTTTAGATTTAGGGGTTAGGAGCGAGCTCTAACTCCATCCATCAACAAGAAACCAGGTTAGGGTTACGGTTCGGTGTAAGGTTTAGGGTTTAGGATTTCGGTTAGGGTTTAGATTTAGGGTTAGTTAGGGGTTAGGCGTGAGCTCCAACAAGAAACCAGCCAGCTCGAATTCTATCCCCCAACAAGAAACCAGCCAGCACTAACTCTATCCACCCAACAATAAACCAGCGAGCTCTAACTCTATCCACCAACAAGAAACCAGCCAGCTCTAATTCTATCCGCCAACAAGAAACCAGCCAGCACTAACTCTATCCACCCAACAAGAAACCAGCCAGCTCTAACTCTGTCCACAAAACAGGAAACCAGATTTACCTCAGGAAACCAGCTCTCACTCTATCCACCGAACCGGAAAAATCTGTAGGCATCTCTAACTTTATCTACCAACAGTAAATATATCCCATTTAGGGGGTTTGTGTGGCTCAGTCGGTAGAGCATGGCGCTTGCAACGCCAAGCGTCGTGGGTTCGTTTCCCGCTAGGACCACCCATATGTAAAAGTAGTGGCCCCAGCCGACTTGTAAGTCGCTTTGGACAAAAGCGTCTGCTAAATGGGATATATTATTATGAACAGTAAACCAGCCAGCTCTAACTCTGTCCACCAAACAAGAAAGCTGCTCCAACTCTCTCCTCCCAACAGGAACCAGCTGAAACTCGATCCAAACAACAGGAAAGTAGCTCCAACTCTCTCCTTTCAACAAGATACCAGTCAGCCCGAAATCTTTCCACCAACATGAAACAAGCCAGCACTAACTCTATCCACCCAACATGAAACCAGCCAGCACTAACTCTATACACCCAACGTTAAACCAGCTCTATCTCTAACCACCCAACAAGAAGCCAGCTCTAACTCTCAGGAGCGCACTCAGGAGAACTTTCTCTAACCACCAGAAAATAAAAAAAGTAGAGCAGCTCTAAATATCCAAGTAAACAGTTCTAAATCAACCACCCAACAAGAAACAAGGTCTAAATCAAACACCCAACTGGAAAGCAGCTCCAACTCTTTCCACCCAACAGGAAACAGGCGCTAAAACTTTCCACCCAACAGTAAACCAGCTCCAACTTTATCAAACAACAAGAAACCAGCCAGCTCTAACTCTAGCCACCCAACAGTAAACCAGCCAGCTCTGACTCTATCCACTAACAAGAAACCAGCCAGCTCTAACTATATCCACCAACAGGAAACCAGCCAGCTCTAACTATATCCACAAACAGGAAACCAGCCAGCTCTAACTATATCCACCAACAGGAAACCAGCCAGCTCTAACTCTATCCACCAACAGGAAAACAGCCAGCTCTAACTCTATCCACCCACCAGAACACCAGCCAGCTCTAACTTTATCCACCCAACAGAAAACCAGCCAGCTCTAACTTTATCCACTAACAAGAAACCAGCCAGCTCTAACTTTATCCACCAACAGGAAACCAGCCAGCTCTAACTTTATCCACCAACAGGAAAACAGCCAGCTCTAACTCTATCCACCCACCAGAACACCAGCCAGCTCTAACTCTATCCACCCACCAGAACACCAGCCAGCTCTAACTTTATCCACCCAACAGGAAACCAGCCAGCTCTAACTCTATCCACCCACCAGAACACCAGCCAGCTCTAACTCTATCCACCCAACAGAAAACCAGCTATAACTCTATCCACCCAGTAGGAAACCAGCTATAACTCTTTCCACCAACAAGAAACCAGCCAGCTTTAACCCTATCCACTAACAGGAAACTAGCCAGGTCTAACTCTATCCACCCAACAAGAGACCAGCCAGCTTTAACCCTATCCACTAACAGGAAACCAGCCAGCTCTATATCTATCCACCAACAAGACACCAACCAGCACTAACTCTATCCACCCATAAGTAATCCAGCTCTATCTCTAACCACCCAAAAGGAAACCAGTTCGAACTCTCACCTCCAACAGGAAGGTTGGCTGGGTAATGGGTAAAACAAATAGCAAATAAGCAAATAGTAGAGATGGGTCAACAAACAACAAATAGTAGAGATGGGTCAACAAACAACAAATAGTAGATATGGGTCAACAAATAGTAGACATGGGTCAACAAACAACAGATAGTAGAGATGGGTAAACAAACAGCAAATAGTAGACATGGGTCAAAAAACAACAAATAGTAGAGATGGGTCAACAAACAACAAATAGTAGACATGGGTCAACAAACAACAAATAGTAGAGATGGGTCAACAAACAACAAATAGTAGACATGGGTCAACAAACAACAAATAGTAGATATGGGTCAACAAACAACAAATAGTAGACATGGGTCAACAAACAACAAATAGTAGACATGGGTCAACAAACAACAAATAGTAGAGATGGGTCAACAAACAACAAATAGTAGAGATGGGTCAACAAACAACAAATAGTAGAGATGGGTCAACAAACAACAAATAGTAGAGATGGGTCAACAAACAACAAATAGTAGACATGGGTCAACAAACAACAAATAGTAGAGATGGGTCAACAAACAACAAATAGTAGACATGGGTCAACAAACAACAAATAGTAGAGATGGGTCAACAAACAACAAATAGTAGACATGGGTCAACAAACAACAAATAGTAGATATGGGTCAACAAACAACAAATAGTAGACATGGGTCAACAAAAAACAAATAGTAGAGATGGGTCAACAAACAACAAATAGTAGAGATGGGTCAACAAACAACAAATAGTAGAGATGGGTCAACAAACAACAAATAGTAGAGATGGGTCAACAAACAACAAATAGTAGAGATGGGTCAACAAACAACAAATAGTAGAGATGGGTCAACAAAAAACAAATAGTAGAGATGGGTCAACAAACAACAAATAGTAGACATGGGTCAACAAACAACAAATAGTAGAGATGGGTCAACAAACAACAAATAGTAGACATGGGTCAACAAACAACAAATAGTAGACATGGGTCAACAAACAACAAATAGTAGATATGGGTCAACAAACAACAAATTGGCAAATGTGATTAGAGTTGTTGTTGTGTGTGTGGGGGGGGCTCAATTGTGTGCGTGTTTGTGTTTGCGTTTGATAACCTATAAGCGTCTTTACCCTCTGCCTTAGACGAAGTGAACTAATTGTCACAGCAGGAGTTTTAACTCTTTATCACCACATGCAAACACACCCACACACAATTACACGCATGCATGCACACCCACACATGTCATCACACAGCAGAGCAGAGGTTGTATCCCAGTATTAGAGGGGAAGAGAGCAGCAGCATTCTCCTGGAATAGAGAAGATTAACTCACACACACCCTGCTGCTATTAACAGACACGGAACCCTGCTCATAGTCAATAACATTAACTCACACACACCCTGCTGCTATTAACAGACACGGAACCCTGCTCATAGTCAATAACATTAACTCACACACACACTGCTGCTATTACCAGACACGGAACCCTGCTCATAGTCAATAACATTAACTCACACACACCCTGCTGCTATTAACAGACACGGAACATTGCTCATAGTCAATAACATTAACTCACACACACCCTGCTGCTATTAACAGACACGGAACCCTGCTCATAGTCAATAACATTAACTCACACACACCCTGCTGCTATTAACAGACACGGAACCCTGCTCATAGTCAATATAATTAACTCACACACACCCTGCTGCTATTAACAGACACGGAACCCTGCTCATAGTCAATAACATTAACTCACACACACCCTGCTGCTATTAACAGACACGGAACCCTGCTCATAGTCAATAACATTAACTCACACACACCCTGCTGCTATTAACAGACACGGAACCCTGCTCATAGTCAATATAATTAACTCACACACACCCTGCTGCTATTAACAGACACGGAACCCTGCTCATAGTCAATAACATTAACTCACACACACCCTGCTGCTATTAACAGACACGGAACCCTGCTCATAGTCAATAACATTAACTCACACACACCCTGCTGCTATTAACAGACACGGAACCCTGCTCATAGTCAATAACATTAACTCACACACACCCTGCTGCTATTAACAGACACGGAACCCTGCTCATAGTCAATAACATTAACTCACACACACCCTGCTGCTATTAACAGACACGGAACCCTGCTCATAGTCAATATCATTAACTCACACACACCCTGCTGCTATTAACAGACACGGAACCCTGCTCATAATCAATAATATTAACTCACACACAGAGTGGGTAGTTTCCCTAAAGATACTGGAATCTGTGACACCAGCCATGAGTCCACTAGGACTGTACAATATTCTACATCAACACCTGAGACACACAAAGGTATAGATTCAATCAGAACAAGCATCAACCGGCGACAGCAGACACCTGCATAGCGGATATTTTGTGGCCTGCATTGGAGCTGTGAATTCGGTGAGCAGCTGCTCTTGCTAACATTGCCCAGCCACATCCATTCCACTCCTGTTAGGGGTTAGTGTAGGATACATATAAATAATTACACTCAAATGAAACATCATTACACTAAATAATGAGGATTTCTATCATGCTAATGGAGGAGTAGGTACTCCTATCATCCTGATGGAGGAGTAGATTACATCTATCATCCTAATAGAGGAGTAGATTACATCTATCATCCTAATGGAGGAGTAGGTACTTCTATCATCCTAATGGAGGAGTAGATTACATCTGTCATCCTAATGGAGGAGTAGATTACATCTGTCATCCTAATGGAGGAGTAGATTACATCTGTCATCCTAATGGAGGAGTATCCCCTCCTCTCTTCTCCAGACCATCTCCGGGGACCTTCTCCCTTACCTCACCTCGCTCATCAACTCATCCCTGACCGCTGGCTACGTCCCTTCCGTCTTCAAGAGAGCGAGAGTTGCACCCCTTCTGAAAAAACCTACACTCGATCCCTCCGATGTCAACAACTACAGACCAGTATCCCTTCTTTCTTTTCTCTCCAAAACTCTTGAACGTGCCGTCCTTGGCCAGCTCTCCCACTATCTCTCTCAGAATGACCTTCTTGATCCAAATCAGTCAGGTTTCAAGACTAGTCATTCAACTGAGACTGCTCTTCTCTGTATCACGGAGGCGCTCCGCACTGCTAAAGCTAACTCTCTCTCCTCTGCTCTCATCCTTCTAGACCTATCGGCTGCCTTCGATACTGTGAACCATCAGATCCTCCTCTCCACCCTCTCCGAGTTGGGCATCTCCGGCGCGGCCCACGCTTGGATTGCGTCCTACCTGACAGGTCGCTCCTACCAGGTGGCGTGGCGAGAATCTGTCTCCTCGCCACGCGCTCTCACCACTGGTGTCCCCCAGGGCTCTGTTCTAGGCCCTCTCCTATTCTCGCTATACACCAAGTCACTTGGCTCTGTCATAACCTCACATGGTCTCTCCTATCATTGCTATGCAGACGACACACAATTAATCTTCTCCTTTCCCCTTCTGATGACCAGGTGGCGAATCGCATCTCTGCATGTCTGGCAGACATATCAGTGTGGATGACGGATCACCACCTCAAGCTGAACCTCGGCAAGACGGAGCTGCTCTTCCTCCCGGGGAAGGACTGCCCGTTCCATGACCTCGCCATCACGGTTGACAACTCCGTTGTGTCGTCCTCCCAGAGCGCTAAGAACCTTGGCGTGATCCTGGACAACACCCTGTCGTTCTCAACCAACATCATGGCGGTGGCCCGTTCCTGTAGGTTCATGCTCTACAACATCCGCAGAGTACGACCCTGCCTCACACAGGAAGCGGCGCAGGTCCTAATCCAGGCACTTGTCATCTCCCGTCTGGATTACTGCAACTCGCTGTTGGCTGGGCTCCCTGCCTGTGCCATTAAACCCCTACAACTCATCCAGAACGCCGCAGCCCGTCTGGTGTTCAACCTTCCCAAGTTCTCTCACGTCACCCCGCTCCTCCGCTCTCTCCACTGGCTTTCAGTTGAAGCTCGCATCCGCTACAAGACCATGGTGCTTGCCTACGGAGCTGTGAGGGGAACGGCACCGCAGTACCTCCAGGCTCTGATCAGGCCCTACACCCAAGCAAGGGCACTGCGTTCATCCACCTCTGGCCTGCTCGCCTCCCTACCATTGAGGAAGTACAGTTCCCGCTCAGCCCAGTCAAAACTGTTCGCTGCTCTGGCCCCCAATGGTGGAACAAACTCCCTCACGACGCCAGGACAGCGGAGTCAATCACCACCTTCCGGAGACACCTGAAACCCCACCTCTTCAAGGAATACCTAGGATAAGATAAGTAATCCTTCTCACCCCCCCCCCCTTAATGATTTAGATGCACTATTGTAAAGTGGCTGTTCCACTGGATGTCAGAAGGTGAATTCACCAATTTGTAAGTCGCTCTGGATAAGAGCGTCTGCTAAATGACTTAAATGTAAATGTAAATGTAGGTACTTCTATCATCCTAATGGAGGAGTAGATTACATCTGTCATCCTAATGGAGGAGTAGATTACATCTGTCATCCTAATGGAGGAGTAGGTACTTCTATCATCCTAATGGAGGAGTAGATTACATCTGTCATCCTAATGGAGGAGTAGATTACATCTGTCATCCTAATGGAGGAGTAGGTACTTCTATCATCCTAATGGAGGAGTAGATTACATCTATCATCCTAATAGAGGAGTAGATTACATCTATCATCCTAATGGAGGAGTAGGTACTTCTATCATCCTAATGGTGGAGTAGGTACTTCTATCATCCTAATGGAGGAGTAGGTACTCCTATCATCCTAATGGAGGAGTAGATTACATCTGTCATCCTAATGGAGGAGTAGATTACATCTGTCATCCTAATGGAGGAGTAGATTACATCTGTCATCCTAATGGAGGAGTAGGTACTTCTATCATCCTAATGGAGGAGTAGGTACTCCTATCATCCTAATGGAGGAGTAGATTACATATATCATCCTAATGGAGGAGTAGATTACATATATCATCCTAATGGAGGAGTAGATTACATCTGTCATCCTAATGGAGGAGTAGATTACATCTGTCATCCTAATGGAGGAGTAGGTACTTCTATCATCCTAATGGAGGAGTAGGTACTCCTATCATTCTAATGGAGGAGTAGATTACATATATCATCCTAATGGAGGAGTAGATTACATATATCATCCTAATGGAGGAGTAGATTACATCTGTCATCCTAATCGAGGTGGAGATTACATCTATCATCCTAATGGAGGAGTAGGTACTTCTATCATCCTAATGGAGGAGTAGATTACAACTCACGTTCCAGTGTTCAAACTTGTAAAAAAAAAAGGCTGCATAGGATTTCTGTTAATGTGAATAGCAATGTTGTGTTAAGTATAATGCAGGGAGCCACCTGTGGATTTCACATATATTTATTAATATAGTACCAGTATAGTACTGTAAGGTGTATTTAGTATGCTGTAGTTCTGTAGCTAACCCTGTGTCCCTGTAGGGTCTAGGATGTTTCCAGACATATATTTATTAATATAGTACCAGTATAGTATTGTAAGGTGTATTTAGTATGCTGTAGTTCTGTAGCTAACCCTGTGTCCCTGTAGGGTCTAGGATGTTTCCTGACATATATTTATTAATATAGTACCAGTATAGTATTGTAAGGTGTAGTTAGTATGCTGTAGTTCTGTAGCTAACCCTGTGTTTCTGTAGGGTCTGGATGTTTCCAGACATATATTTATTAACGTTCTGATCCAAGATGGCGTAGCAGTGCAGACGTGGATTGTTGTCCTCTCGTTTACTTTTGTATTTTTTGTCTTTTTTGAATATACATATATCTCCTTTTCCATTTTTTAAATTAAATAAACCTTCCGGTAACCCGCCTCACTCAAAGTGACACGGCCCCAAATTTTTTTTAGACCGTATAGCCAAAACTTTCATCAGAAGGTAGCCAGCTAATTAGCTAAGTTACTAGCTATTTCGTCATTGTTAGCCACTGCTATCGGCCTTTACCCTCTGCACACACCCCAGCCATTTTTTTTGCCTGGATAATACCTGCCAGCCTCGGGCTGTTTTTCTCCACTACAACACCAGATTCCTGCCGTAAACCCTGAACCATTGATCATCACAGCTAGCTTGCTGCCACTGAGTGACCCAGCCCCGAAGCTAGTCCTGAGCCAGGCGCATCTCCCGGCTAGCAAATGAAATTACCACAACTACAATACCTCTTTCCCCATCTGGCCCGGTCCCTTCATCTACACGGCGCCCCGCCGTACCACCACGACTGGTCCGCAGACGTAATTCCATCAGCTGTGCCTTCAACCGGCCTTTGCCGGATGTTGGAGCAGAAGCTTCTACCTACCTGGCCTGCTAACTTTAAACGCTGTGTCTCCCGCGTGCTAGTGTAGCAACGCCTACCTAGCGGCTTTCCTGTTCCTTCTATTGCTGCCCCCTGGACCCTATGATCACTTGGCTACATAGCTGATGCCTGCTGGACTGTTAATTTATCATGGTACTTCACTTTGTTTCTTTGTTTATCTGTTGGCCCCAGTCTCAAACTCAGGCCCTAAGTGTAGTTCACCGACACTCTCTGTCCATTCATCGCCATTTTACCTGTTGTTGTTGTCTTAGCTGATTAGCTGTTGTTGTCTTACCAGTTGGTGTCTTAGCTAGCTCTTCCAATCAACACCTGTGATTGCTTTATGCCTCGCTTTATGTCTCTCTCAAATGTCAATATGCCTTGTATACTGTTGTTTAGGATAGTTATTATTGTCTTAGTTTACTGCGGAGCCCCTAGTCCCACTGTACATGCCTCAGATACCTCCTTTGTCCCAATTCCCACACATGCGGTGACCTCACCCAGTATAACCAGCGTGTCCAGAGATGCAACCTCTCTTATTATCACCCAGTACCTGGGTTTACCTCCACTGTACCCACACCCTACCATACCCCTGTCTGCACATTATGCCCTGAATTTATTCTACCATGCCCAGAAATCTGCTCCTTTTATTCTCTGTCCCCAACGAACTAGATGACCGGTTTTGCTAGCCTTTAGCCGTACCCTCATCCTACTCCTCCTCTGTTCTTCGAGTGATGTGGAGGTAAACCCAGGCCCTGCGTGTCCCCATGCAATCTCATTCGTTGACTTCTGTAATCAAAAAAGCCTTGGTTTCATGCATGTTAACATCAGAAGCCTCCCCCTAAGTTTGTTTTACTCACTGCTTTAGCTTCTTTCCACTCCTCTCCTCTTTTGACCTCACCCTCTCACCTTCCCCCCCTACTCACAAGGCAGGCAATACGCTCGACCTCATCTTTACTAGATGCTGTTCTTCCACTAACCTCATTGCAACTCCCCTCCAAGTCTCCGACCACTACCTTGTATCCTTTTCCCTCTCGCTCTCATCCAACACTTCCCACACTGCCCCTACTCGGATGGTATCGCGCCGTCCCAACCTTCGCTCTCTCTCCCCCGCTACTCTCTCCTCTTCCATCCTATCATCTCTTCCCTCTGCTCAAACCTTCTCCAACCTATCTCCTGATTCTGCCTCCTCAACCCTCCTCTCTTCCCTTTCTGCATGCTTTGACTCTCTATGTCCCCTATCCTCCAGGCCGGCTCGGTCCTCCCCTCCCGCTCCGTGGCTCGACGACTCATTGCGAGCTCACAGAACAGGGCTCCGGGCAGCCGAGCGGAAATGGAGGAAAACTCGCCTCCCTACGGACCTGGCATCCTTTCACTCCCTCTCTACATTTTCCTCCTCTGTCTCTGCTGCTAAAGCCACTTTCTACCACTCTAAATTCCAAGCATCTGCCTCTAACCCTAGGAAGCTCTTTGCCACCTTCTCCTCCCTCCTGAATCCTCCTCCCCCTCCCCCCCCCTCCCTCTCTGCAGATGACTTCGTCAACCATTTTGAAAAGAAGGTCGACGACATCCGATCCTCGTTTGCTAAGTCAAACGACACCGCTGGTTCTGCTCACACTGCCCTACCCTGTGCTCTGACCTCTTTCTCCCCTCTCTCTCCAGATGAAATCTCGCTTCTTGTGACGGCCGGCCGCCCAACAACCTGCCCGCTTGACCCTATCCCCTCCTCTCTTCTCCAGACCATTTCCGGAGACCTTCTCCCTTACCTCACCTCGCTCATCAACTCATCCCTGACCGCTGGCTACGTCCCTTCCGTCTTCAAGAGAGCGAGAGTTGCACCCCTTCTGAAAAAACCTACACTCGATCCCTCCGATGTCAACAACTACAGACCAGTATCCCTTCTTTCTTTTCAACTCTTGAACGTGCCGTCCTTGGCCAGCTCTCCCGCTATCTCTCTCAGAATGACCTTCTTGATCCAAATCAGTCAGGTTTCAAGACTAGTCATTCAACTGAGACTGCTCTTCTCTGTATCACGGAGGCGCTCCGCACTTCTAAAGCTAACTCTCTCTCCTCTGCTCTCATCCTTCTAGACCTATTGGCTGCCTTCGATACTGTGAACCATCAGATCCTCCTCTCCACTCTCTCCGAGTTGGGCATCTCCGGCGCGGCCCACGCTTGGATTGCGTCCTACCTGACAGGTCGCTCCTACCAGGTGGCGTGGCGAGAATCTGTCTCCTCACCACGCGCTCTCAACACTGGTGTCCCCCAGGGCTCTGTTCTAGGCCCTCTCCTATTCTCACTATACACCAAGTCACTTGGCTCTGTCATAACCTCACATGGTCTCTCCTATCATTGCTATGCAGACGACACACAATTAATCTTCTCCTTTCCCCCTTCTGATGACCAGGTGGCGAATCGCATCTCTGCATGTCTGGCAGACATATCAGTGTGGATGACGGATCACCACCTCAAGCTGAACCTCGGCAAGACGGAGCTGCTCTTCCTCCCGGGGAAGGACTGCCCGTTCCATGATCTCGCCATCACGGTTGACAACTCCATTGTGTCCTCCTCCTAGAGCGCTAAGAACCTTGGCGTGATCCTGGACAACACCCTGTCGTTCTCAACTAACATCAAGGCGGTGGCCTGTTCCTGTAGGTTCATGCTCTACAACATCCGCAGAGTACGACCCTGCCTCACACAGGAAGCGGCGCAGGTCCTAATCCAGGCACTTGTCATCTCCCGTCTGGATTACTGCAACTCGCTGTTGGCTGGGCTCCCTGCCTGTGCCATTAAACCCCTACAACTCATCCAGAACGCCGCAGCCCGTCTGGTGTTCAAACTTGCCAAGTTCTCTCACGTCACCCCGCTCCTCCGCTCTCTCCACTGGCTTCCAGTTGAAGCTCGCATCCGCTACAAGACCATGGTGCTTGCCTACGGAGCTGTGAGGGGAACGGCACCGCAGTACCTCCAGGCTCTGATCAGGCCCTACACCCAAACAAGGGCATCCTTCTCACCCCTCCCCCCCTTAAATGATTTAGATGCACTATTGTAAAGTGGCTGTTCCACTGGATGTCATAAGGTGAATTCACCAATTTATAAGTCGCTCTGGATAAGAGCGTCTGCCAAATGACTTAAATGTAAATGTAAATGTAGCACACTCCGCCAACCCTGATGACTTAGCCGTGTCTGAATCCTGGCTTAGGAGATTTCCATACCCAATACAACATTTTCCGTCAAGATAGAACTGCCAAAGGGGGAGGAGTTGCAATCTACTGCAGAGATAGCCTGCACAGTTCTGTCATACTTTCCAGGTCTATACCCAAATACTTTGAGCTTCTAATTTTAAAAATTCATCTCTCCAGAAATAAGTCTCTCACTGTTGCTGCCTGTTATAGACCCCCCTCAGCTCCCAACTGTGCCCTGGACACCATATGTGAATTGATTGTCCCACATCTATCTTCAGAGTTCGTTCTGTTAGGTGACCTAAACTGGAATATGCTTAACACCCCAGCAGTCCTACAATCTAAGCTAGATGCCCTCAAACTCACACAAAATATCAAGGAAACCACCAGGTACAACCCTAAATCCATAAACATGGGCACCCTCATAGATATTATCCTGACCAACTTGCCCACCAAATACACCAATGCTGTTTTCAATCAGGATCTCAGGATCTCAGCGATCACTGCCTCATTGCCGGCATCCGCTATGGGTCCGCGGTCAAACGACCACCACTCATCACTAACCCTAACCCTAACCCTAATCGACCTGGTCCCGGTATCCTGGAAGGATATTGACCTCATCTCATCAGTCGAGGATGCCTGGTAGTTCTTTAAAAGTAATTTCCTCACCATCTTAAATAAGCATGCCCTTTTCAAAAAAGGGCAGCTAACCGATCGCTACATAGTCCATCTGTAAATAGCCCACCCACCCTACCTCCTCATCCCCATATCTCATCCCCATATTGTTTTTATTTACTTTGCTGCTCTTTTGCACACCAGTATCACTACTTACACACCATCATCTGCTCATCATCATCTGCTCATCTATCACTCCCTCCAGTGTTAATCTGCTAAATTGTAATTACTTTGCTACTATGGCCTATTCATTGCCTTACCACCTCATGCCATTTGCACACACTGTATATAGACTTTCTTTTATTCTGTTATGTTATTGACTGTACGATTGATTATTCCATGTGTAACTCTGTGTTGTTTCTGTCGCACTGCTTTGTTTTATCTTGGCTAGGTCGCAGATGTAAATGAGAACTTGTTCTCAACTAGCCTACCTGGTTAAATAAAGGTTAAATAAATAATAATAACAATATAGTACCAGTATAGTACTGTAAGGTGTAGTTAGTATGCTATAGTCCTGTAGCTAACCCTGTCACTGTAGGGTCTAGGATGCAGTATAGTACTTACTGTAAGGTGTAGTTAGTATGCTGTAGTTAACCCTGTGTTCCTTAGTGGTCTGGATGTTTCCAGACATATATTTATTAATATAGTACCAGTATAGTATTGTAAGGTGTAGTTAGTATGCTGTAGTTCTGTAGTTAACCCTGTGTCCCTGTAGAGTCTGGATGTTTCCAGACATATATCTAGTAATACAGCTTTAATTTAACACCACCATAACAGGTGTCTTGGTCACCACGGTAACAGGTCTGTGTCTGTATGCAGGCAGATGGCTGGATCAGCACCCTGCTGCACCTGGCCTCTCTCACCAAGTCTCACCTCCCTCTCCCTCTCTCTCTTCCTTGCCCTCTCCTTCCCTTCCCCGTCCTGTCACTAACACTAACCCTCACCCAGCCCCGAAGGATTTAAACAACTACAGCCAGAACACACCCAAACTGACAGTCTCCATTCCTTTCTTTATCTAAAGTGAAAAAAGGAGAGGAAAGAGGGAGCAAAAGAGAAGGAAAAGGCACAAGGAGTACTCACCAGAGCGCAAGGAGGACCTGTTCATTGCGATGGTGACGCAGAGAGAGAAGCGTGAGGCAAAATGAGATGGAGGACAAACTGCTCGCTCCCGTCGGATGGCTTAACGAGGCGCGGTCTGGAGGCTAATTCCCCTGGGGGGATTAGGAGTAGACTGGACACACAGACAACACCTACACACTACCCCCAACACACTACACCCTACGCAATTATTACTTCCCCTACACACTACCCCCTACACTCTACCCTACACACTACTACACACCACCCCCTACATACTTATACTACCACTACACACCACCCCCTACACACGACCCTACATACTTATACTACCACTACACACTACCCCCTACACACTACTCCCTACACACTACCCTACACACCACCCCCTACATACTTATACTACCACTACACACTACCCCTGAAACACTACCCTACACACTACTATACACCACCCCCTACATACTTATACTACCACTGCACACTACCCCCTACACACTACCCTACACAGTACTACACACCACCCCCTACACACTACCCCCTACACACTTATAATACACCGACACACTACCACTACCCCTATGCACTTATGCACCCCCTAAACACTACCCCCTACACACTACCCCCTACACACTTATACTATACCCCTACACACTAATACTACCCTGTACACACTACCCCTACACACTACCACCTACACACTACCCCCTACACACTTATACTACCCCCTACACACTACCCCCTACACAATACCCCCCTGCACACTTATACTACCCTCTGCACACTACCCCCTACACACTTATAATACCCCCTGCACACTACCCTTTACACACTTATACTACCCCCTACACACTACCCTTTGCACACTACCTCTTACTCACTTATACTACCCCTACACACTACCCCCTGCACACTTTTTTTAATGTAACCTTTATTTAACTAGGCATGTCAGAAAAGAACAAATTCTTATTTACAATGACGGCCTACCAAAAGGCAAAAGACCTCCTGCGGGGACAGAGGCTGGGATTAAAAATAAAAAAAATATATAACATATACAGTAAATATAGGACAAAAAAACACATCACGACAGGAGAGACAACACTACATAAAGAGACACCATGACACTACATAAAGAGAGACCTAAGACAACAACATAGCAAGGCAGTAACACATGACAACGCAGCATGGTAGGAGCACAACATGGTAGCAGAACAAAACATGGTACAAACATTATTGGGCACAGTCAACAGCACAAAGGGCAAGAAGGTAGAGGCAACAGTACATCACGCAAAGCAGCCACAACTGTCAGTAAGAGTGTCCATGATTGAGTCTTTGAATGAAGAGATTGAGGTAAAACTGTCCAGTTTGAGTGTTTGTTGTAGCTCGTTCCCGTCACTAGCTGCAGAGAACTGAAAAGACGAGTGACCCAGGGATGTGAGTACTTTGGGGACCTTTAACAGAATGTGACTGGCAGAACAGATGTTGTATGTGGAGGATGAGGGCTGCAGTAGATATCTCCGATAGGGATGAGTGAGGCCTAAGAGGGTTTAATAAATAAGCATCAACCAGTGGGTCTTGCAACGGGTATACAGAGATGACCAGTTTACAGAGGAGTATAGAGTGCAGTGATGGGTCCTATAAGGAGCATTGGTAGCAAATCTGATTGCCGAATGGTAAAGAACATCTAGCCTCTCGAGAGCAGCCTTACCTGCTGATCTATGGTCATCTGAATCAGGGTTAGTTTGGCAGCTGGGGTGAAAGAGGAGCGATTACGATAGAGAAAACCAAGTCAATTTAACGTTAGCCTGCAGCGTTGATATGTGCTGAGAGAAGGACAGTGTACTGTCTAGCCATACTCCCAAGTACTTATATGCGGTTAGGGTTTGACTACCTCAAGCTCTAACCCCTCAGAGGTAGTAATCACACCTGTGGGGAGAGTCTTGGAGTGTGGAATCAGCTTGGTCGGACCAGCGTTGGACAGACCTCAGCGTGGGAGCTTCTTGTTTCAGTTTCTGTCTGTAGGCAGGGATCAGCAAAATGGAGTCGTGGTCAGCTTTTCCGAAAGGGGGGCGGGGCAGGGCCTTATATGCGTCGCGGAATTTAGAATAACAGTGATCCAAGGTTTTGCCAGCCCTGGTGGCGCAATCGATATGCTGATACATTTTAGGGAGTCTTGTTTTCAGACTAGCCTTGTTAAAATCCCCAGCTACAATGAATTCAGCCTCAGGATGTATGGATTCCAGTTTGCAAAGAGTCAAATAAAGTTCGTTCAGAGCCATCGACGTGTCTGCTTGGGGGGGAATATATACGGCTGTGATTATAATCAAAGAGATTTCTCTTGGTAGATAATGCGGTCTGCATTTGATTGTGAGGAATTCTAAATCAGGTGAACAGAAGGATTTGAGTTCCTGTATGTTTCTGTGATCACAACACGTCTCGTGTAAACTTCAGCTGTAAATGGATGAGAGAACTTCCTACTGCCTGAGGGATGTTGTTGATGCAAAGGGAGAAGAGCGTGGGGCCTAGGATTGAGCCTTGGGGTACTCCCTTGGTGACAGGCAGTGGCTGAAGCAGCAGATTTTCTTACTTTATACACTGCACTATTTGAGAGGTAGTTAGTAAACCAGGCCAAAGACACCTCAGAGACACCAATATTCCTTAGCCGGCCCATAAGAATGGTCTACCGTATCAAATGCTTTGGTCAAGTCAATAAAAATAGCAGCACAACATTGCTTAGAATCAAGGGCAATGATGACATCATTGAGGACCTTTACACATCCATAACCTGAGCGAAAACCAGATTGCATACCATAGAGAATACTATAGACATCAAGAAAGCCAGTCAGTTGATTATTGACATTTTCCCAACACTTTTGATAAACAGGGCAAAATAGAAATAGGCCTATAACAGTTAGGGAGAGATCAAGCTGATCCTTTCAATAAAGTACGAACCGTGACTGCCTTCCAAGCAATGGGAACCTCCCCAGAAAGGAGAGACAGGTTAAAAAGGTTGGAGATAGGCTTGGCGATGATATGGGCAGCAACCTTAAAGAAGAAAGGGTCTAAACCATCTGACCAATATGGCTTTTTGGGGTCAAGTTTCAGGAGCTCCTCTAGCACCTCGGACTCAGTGACTGCCTGCAGGGAGAAACTTTGTAGCGGGGCAGGGGAAAAAGAGGGAGAAGCATCGGGGATAGTTGCATTACAAGGGGTAGGAGATGAGGAAATGTTGGACGGGCTCTGCCATGTGCTTCTTGTCAGTAACAACCACATAATCAACTTTAAGGGACATGGGCAGCTGTGAGGAGGAGGGTTTATTCTCCAGGTCTTTAACCATTTTCCAGAACTTCTTGGAGTTAGGCTCACAGAGAGAGAACTGCTCCTTAAAGTAGCAAACTTTGGCCTTCCGGATAGCCTGAGTGCACTTATTTCTCATTTTCCTGAACGAGATCCAGTCAGCCTGAGTATGCCTGCGCCAAGCCTTTTGCCAAATACAATTCTTGAGGTGGAGTAACTCTGCGAGATCACGGTCGAACCATGGGTTGAACCTGTTTTTAAATTGTTATTTTCTTTATGGGGGTGTGTTTGTTAACAATACCACTGAAAATATCAAAAAAGAATCCAAGCTGATTCTAGGCCAGTTCATGAAGAAGGTTAAAGTTTTTTAAGCAAGCGTCTATGACAAGTCAGGACAGGTCGTTTCACTGAGCAGCCATTACAAACACAGGCTGTAGAACAGTGATCACTAAGTTCATTACAGAAAACACCAGACTGATACCTAACATCATGATAACATCAAGGAGAGTAGGCTTTTCTGGGTGAATGGAGTCATATCTTGTGGGATTGGAAATAATCTGAGAAAGATTTAGGGAGTCCCATTGCTTTAGGACCTGGTCAGGTGGTTTAAGCATGTCCCAGTTTAGGTCACCTAGCAGGACAAATTCAGACTTGGTGTAAAGGGCCAGGAGAGAGCTTAGGGCAGTTAGGGTACAGGCCGGTGCTGATGGAGGACGATCGCACCCAGCAACGGTCACCAAAAGCTATTTGAAAATGTTATACATTAAACCAGTAAATCAAATTGTTTGGGGACAGACTTGGTGGAGACATCTGAGCACTGAAGGTGATCCTTGGTAAAGATTGCAACTCCCCCACCTTTGGAAGATCTCTCTTGCCGAAAAAGGTTACAACCAGAAAGGTTAACATCAGTATTCAAAACACTTGTTACTTTCCCCAGTTTCTGTGTTGTGGTTTGTGTATGTACAGTGCCTTGCGAAAGTATTCGGCCCCCCTTGAACTTTGCGACCTTTTGCCACATTTCAGGCTTCAAACATAAAGATATAAAACTGTATTTTTTTGTGAAGAATCAACAACAAGTGGGACACAATCATGAAGTGGAACGACATTTATTGGATATTTCAAACTTTTTTAACAAATCAAAAACTGAAAAATTGGGCATGCAAAATTATTCAGCCCCCTTAAGTTAATACTTTGTAGCGCCACCTTTTGCTGCGATTACAGCTGTAAGTCGCTTGGGGTATGTCTCTATCAGTTTTGCACATCGAGAGACTGAAATTTTTTACCATTCCTCCTTGCAAAACAGCTCGAGCTCAGTGAGGTTGGATGGAGAGCATTTGTGAACAGCAGTTTTCAGTTCTTTCCACAGATTCTCAATTGGATTCAGGTCTGGACTTTGACTTGGCCATTCTAAGACCTGGATATGTTTATTTTTGAACCATTTCATTGTAGATTTTGCTTTATGTTTTGGATCATTGTCGTGTTGGAAGACAAATCTCCGTCCCAGTCTCAGTTCTTTTGCAGACTCCATGTTTTCTTCCAGAATGGTCCTGTATTTGGCTCCATCCATCTTCCCATCAATTTTAACCATCTTCCCTGTCCCTGCTGAAGAAAAGCAGGCCCAAACCATGATGCTGCCACCACCATGTTTGACAGTGGGGATGGTGTGTTCATTGTGATGAGCTGTGTTGCTTTTACACCAAACATAACGTTTTGCATTGTTGCCAAAAAGTTCAATTTTGGTTTCATCTGACCAGAGCACCTTCTTCCACATGTTTGGTGTGTCTCCCAGGTGGCTTGTGGCAAACTTTAAACAACACTTTTTATGGATATCTTTAAGAAATGGCTTTCTTCTTGTCACTTCCATAAAGGCCAGATTTGTGCAATATATGACTGATTGTTGTCCTATGGACAGAGTCTCCCACCTCAGCTGTAGATCTCTGCAGTTCATCCAGAGTGATCATGGGCCTCTTGGCTGCATCTCTGATCAGTCTTCTCCTTGTATGAGCTGAAAGTATAGAGGGACGGCCAGGTCTTGGTAGATTTGCAGTGGTCTGATACTCCTTCCATTTCAATATTATCGCTTGCACAGTGCTCCTTGGGATGTTTAAAGCTTGGGAAATCTTTTTGTATCCAAATCCAGCTTTAAAATTCTTCACAACAGTATCTCGGACCTGCCTGGTGTGTTCCTTGTTCTTCATGATGCTCTCTGCACTTTTAACGGACCTCTGAGACTATCACAGTGCAGGTGCATTTATACGGAGACTTGATTACACACAGGTGGATTGTATTTATCATCATTAGTCATTTAGGTCAACATTAGATCATTCAGAGATCCTCACTGAACTTCTGGAGAGAGTTTGCTGCACTGAAAGTAAAGGGGCTGAATAATTTTGCATGCCCAATTTTTCAGTTTTTGATTTGTTAAAAAAGTTTGAAATAGTTCAAAGGGGCCGAATACTTTCGCAAGGCACTGTATGTGTGTGTTTCAGGATGGCTTCCTGAATTCCACCAAGCAGCTAATTGTTTGGCTCCCATTGTTAATTGGACAGCTGTATCCCATTAGACTCCTTCTTCCAGCTATATAAGCCAGTGTTCTGTTGCTCAGAAGAGAGATGAGGGTGATATCCTGTGTTGGTTGTTGTTAGGAGAGAGCTGATTAGTATGTCCTATGTTGGTTTTTTGCTGAGAGACAGGTTTTTGTGAAGTGTTTTGTAGCGATCCTGCGGAGGTATGTTTATGTCCAAAGGACTGTTTTGATTATTGAACTTGTTTGTACTTTTCTGTTTAATTTGTTCCCAGGGGGGAAGGGGAAGGCACCTAAGGAGTGCTTAGGCCAGAGGTCTGCGGGCATACATATCCTGTAGTATTCACTGTGTATACACACTAGGTAAGACCTGGGCAGACCACCACCCTGTGTTTTGGTTAGCGCACCAGGTTAAGTTAAAACCTTTTAGGGATAGGGGGCAGCATTTTCACTTTGGATGAATTGGGTGCCCAAACTGAACAGCATCCGACTCTGTCCCAGATGGTAATATATGCATATTACTGTTGGATAGAAAACACTCTGAAGTTTCTAAAACTGTTTGAATTATGTCTGAGTATAACCGAACTCATATGGCAGACAACCTGAGAAGAAATCCAAACAGGAAGTGAGAAATCGATTTTCAAAACTGTGCCAATTGAAATCCGTTAGTTATGGATGTGCATGCACTTCCTAGGGCTTCCACAAGATGTCACCGTCTTTAGATTCTGGTTGTATGATTCTACTATAAAGGAGATTCTCATAGGAGCTCTTTTACTGAGTGGTCTGCAGAAAGCCTCGGTCTCATTACGCATGGTCACGAGAGAGTATGCTCTTGTTCCAATGCTTTTCCTCAGACAATGAAATTCTCCAGTTGGAACCTTATTGATGATTAATGTTTAAATCATCCTAAATATGGATTGCATACATCATTTGACTTTTTTCTATGACCTGTAAAGGAACTTTTTTTAGTTTTTGTCTGGAGGAATTGCTCATGCCTCATGACGATGGATTACTGGGCTGAACATGCTAACAAGAAGTGGCTAAATGATGGGCTTTATGGAACAAATCAGTCATTTATTGTCAAACTGGGATTCCTGGGAGTGCCTTCTGATGAAGATATTCAAAGGTAAGTAAATATTTATAGTGTTTTTTTGTAGCTTCTGTTGAAGCCAACATGGCGGCTATTTCTTTGGCTTCTGAGCGCCGTTCACAGATTATTCTTTTTCCGTAAAGTTTTTTACACAGCGGTTGCATAGAGGATAAGTTTCTTTAATTCTGTGAATGACACTTGCATTTTTATTAATGTTTATTGTGAGTATTTCTGCCAAATCACAGAATGTTTTGGAATCAAAACATTACTGCACGTAACGTGCCAATGTAAACTGAGATTTTATATATATGCACATTATCGATCAAAACACACAATACATGTATAACATGATGTCCTATGAGTGTCATCTGATGAAGATAATCCAAGGTTAGTGTAACGGTTTTCATGCAGTGAAGGAGAGTCGGACAGAAATGCAGCGTGTAGATTGCGATCCATGTTTAATGAACAAACGTAAACACGAATCAATACAAATACTACAAAACGAAAGAACGTAACGAAAACCGAAACAGCCTATACTAGTGTAAAACTAACACAGACAGGAACAAGGACACTAAGGACAATCACCCACGAAACACACAAAGAATATGGCTGCCTAAATATGGTTCCCAATCAGAGACAACGATAATCACCTGACTCTGATTGAGAACCGCCTCAGGCAGCCATAGACTAACGCTAGACATCCCACAAAACACCAAGACAAAAACACACCACAATAACCCATGTCACACCCTGGCCTGACCGAATAAATGAAGAATAAACATAATATATTTTGACCAGGGCGTGACAGAACCTCCCCCCATAAGGTGCGGACTCCCGGACGCACATCAAAACAATAGGGAGGGTCCGGGTGGGCGTCTGTCCATGGTGGCGGCTCCGGCTCCGGCATGGGACATGGAACCCACTCTATAAACGTCTTAGTCCCCCCTCCTCGCGTCCTAGGATAGTCCACCTTCGCCGCCGACCATGGCCTAGTAGTCCTCACCCAGAACCCCACTGGACTGAGAGTCAGCTCGGGACTGAGGGTCAGCATCGGGACAGAGGGTCAGCATCGGGACAGAGGGTCAGCTCGGCACTGAGAGGAAGCCTGGCACTGAGAGGAAGCCCGGCACTGAGAGGAAGCTCAGCCAGGTAGTTGGATCCGGCAGATCCTGGCTGGTTGACGGTTCTGGCAGATCCTGGCTGACTGGCGGTTCTGGCAGATCCTGGCTGGTTGACGGTTCTGGCAGATCCTGGCTGACTGGCGGATCTGGAAGAGTCTGGCGGATCTGGAAGAGTCTGGCGGATCTGGAAGAGTCTGGCGGATCTGGAAGAGTCTGGCGGATCTGGAAGAGTCTGGCAGAGACTGGCGGATCTGGCAGAGACTGGCGGATCTGGCAGAGACTGGCGGATCTGGCAGAGACTGGCGGATCTGGAAGAGACTGGCGGATCTGGAAGAGATTGGCGGATCTGGAAGAGACTGGCGGATCTGGAAGAGTCTGGCTGACTAGCAGATCTGGCTGCTCCATGCTGACTGGCGGCTCTGGCTGCTCCATGTAGACTGACAGCTCTGGCGGCTTCTTGCAGACTGACAGCTCCTTGCAGACTGACAGCTCCTTGCAGACTGACAGCACCTTGCAGACTGACAGCACCTTGCAGACTGACAGCTCCTTGCAGACTGGCAGCTCCATGCAGACTGGCAGCTCCGGCTGCTCCATGCAGACTGACAGCTCTGGCTGCTCCATGTAGACTGACAGCTCTGGCTGCTCCATGCAGACTGGCAGCTCCATGCAGACTGACAGCTCCTTGTAGACTGACAGCTCCGGCTGCTCCATGCAGACTGACAGCTCGGGCTGCGCTAAACCGGCAGGAGACTCCAGCAGCGCAAGAGAGGAGGAAGGCTCTAGCTGCGCTGAACAGGCGGGAGACTCCAGCAGCGCAGGAGAGGAGAAAAGCTCTGGCTGCGCTGAACAGGTGGGAGACTCCGGCAGCGCTGGAGAGGCGAGAGGCTCCGACATCGCAGGAGAGGAGGAAGGCTCCGGTAGCGCTGGAGAGGCAAGGCACACTGTAGGCCTGATGCGTGGTGCTGGCACTGGTGGTACAGGGCCAAGGACACGCACAGGAAGCCTGGTGCGGGGAGCTGCCACCGGAGGGCTGGGGTGTGGAGGTGGTACTGTGTAGACCGAACCGTGCAGGCGCACTGGAGCTCTTGAGCACCGAGCCTGCCCAACCTTACCTGGTTGAATACTCCCGGTCGCTCTGTCAGTGCGGCAAGGTGGAATAGCCCGCACTGGGCTATGCACGCAAAACGGCGATACCGAGCGTAAGGCTGGTGCCATGCAAGCTGGCCCAAGGAGACGCACTGGGGACCAGATGCGTAGAGCCGGTTTCATGGCATTGGGCTCGACGCTCAATCTAGCCCGGCCGATACGAGGAGCTGGAATATATCGCACCGGGCTATGCACCCGCACGGACCACTGCATAACACGGTGCCTGCCCGGTCTCTCTAGCCCCTCGGTAAGCACAGGGAGTTTGCACAAGTCTCCTACCTGGCGTAGCACTACTCCCTGTGAGCCCCACCCCCCAAGACATTTTTGGGGCTGACTCTCGGGCTTCCTTGCCAACCGTATTCCCTCATATCGCCAGCTCCTCTCTCCGGCTGCCTCTGCTCTCCTCGCTGCCTCCACCTGTTCCCATGGAAGGCGATCCCTTCCCGCTAGGATCTCCTCCCATGTGTAGCAACCCTTGCCATCCAATATATCGTCCCATGTCCAATCCTCATTGCGCCGCTGTTGCTGCCTTTGTTGCTTCTCCTGTGACTCCTGCCTGTTGACACGCTGCTTGGTCCGTTTGTGGTGGGTGATTCTGTAACTGTTTTCATGCGGTGAAGGAGAGTCGGACCAAAATGCAGCGTGTAGATTGCGATCCATGTTTAATGAACAAACGTAAACACGAATCAATACAAATACTACAAAACAAAAGAACGTAACGAAAACCGAAACAGCCTATACTAGTGTAAACTAACACAGAGACAGGAACAAGGACACTAAGGACAATCACCCACGAAACACACAAAGAATATGGCTGCCTAAATATGGTTCCCAATCAGAGACAACGATAATCACCTGACTCTGATTGAGAACCGCCTCAGGCAGCCATAGACTAACGCTAGACATCCCACAAATCCCCAAGACAAAAATACACCACAGTAACCCATGTCACACCCTGGCCTGACCGAATAAATGAAGAATAAACATAATATATTTCGACCAGGGCGTGACAGTTAGTGATTCATTTTATCTATATTTCTGCTTTTCGTAACTCCATCGTTGGCTGAAAAAATGGCTGTGAGTATGTGACTTGGCTCTCTATTATATTATATTATATTATGACAGAGACAGACAGTAGATCAGGCTGGTCTGTCATAATATAATAGAGACAGCAGATATGATATTATGACAGACCAGCTAGATCTACTGTCTCTGTTAGATCTATCTGG